>NW_016805132.1:500386-502025 GCF_001698545.2 Rhinopithecus bieti | reverse complement strand
CGCCCGGCTAGTTTTTTGTATTTTTTTTTTTAGAAGAGAAGGGGTTTCACCGTATTAGCCAGGATGGTCTCGATCTCCTGACCTCGTGATCCACCCGTCTCGGCCTCCCAAAGTGCTGGGATTACAGGCTTGAGCCACCGCGCCCGGCCAAGAGTTACTTTAAATATCAGAATTCCTTTTTCAAACAACTTCCTGTAGAATCCCAGTCGATTATGGACTTGGACCTTGAATCTCCAGCCTTGTGCTCAAGTCCCTCGGAACTTTCCCTCATGGGCTGACCCTCTCCTAGCCACAGGGCCTCAGAGCCTATCTAATGGACTAGGTGAGCAACAGATGCCATGACACCTCTATCATTACAAAATCAGCCCTGGCCTACTCTTTTGTGTCCTGGGGCTATTGTAACAAGCACCACAAACTGATTAACTTAACAGAAATGTGTTGGAGGCCAGCAGGCTGAATTTAAGTATCAACAGGGCGATGCTTCCTCTGAAGGCTCTTGGATAGTATCTGTCCTAGTTTCTGGTAGTTCCTTGGCTTGTGGCAACATAATTGTAATCTCCACATGGTGATCTCCCTGTGTGTATGTCTTATTTCTGTCTCCACATTTCCCCTTTTCGGGAAGAAGCCAATCATATTGGAATGGAACCTACCCTAACAATCTCATCTAAACCAGAGCAACTCCATCTTGAATAGGGGCTTGGTAAAATAAGACTAAGACCTGCTGGGCTACATTCCTAGGTTAAGGGGTTCTAAGTCACAGGATGAGATAGGAGGTCAGCACAAGGTAAAGGTCATAAAGACCTTGCTGATAAAATGGGTTGCAGTAAAGAAGCCAGCCAAAACCCACTAAAACCAAGATGGCAATGAGAGTGACTTCTGGTCGTGCTCGCTGCTGTACTCCCACCAGCACTATGAGAGTTTACAAATGCCATGGCAACATCAGGAAGTTATCCTATATGGTCTAAAAAGGGGAGGCATAAATAATCCACTCCTTGTTTAGCATATAATAAAAAAACTATAAAAATGGGCAACCAGCAGTCCTTGGGGCTTCTCTGTCTATAGAGTAGCCATTCTTTATTCCTTTACTTTCCCAATAAACTTGCCTTCACTTTATGGATTCGCCTCGAATTCTTTCCTGCACAAGATCCAAGAGCCCTCTCTTGGGGTCTGGATTAGGACCCCTTTCCAGTAACATCTTTCTGGTGACCACAAAAGGTACAATACCGAGGAAACCCCCAACCCAAAGGCTAACTTTGGGTAAGTGGTGGGGTCTGGTAACACCTCTGTAAAGACCCTATTTCCAAATTCGTTCCATTTGAAAGTACAGGAGGTTAGGAATTCCACATATATTTTGGGGGACATGATTTAATCCATAATATCTACCCAGAAGCATCTTTGTGTCTGCCCCCCAACCCAGGCCAACTTCCCTCTGTGCTCCCAAAGCAGTTTTAGCTTCTTAAAGCCACAGCTTGAATCTCAAGCATTTCCATTTCAGAAGAGAGTTTTGTCTTGACATTTCCACAACTAAAGGCTCCAGTTTGGTGTTTTTCCAAAACAAAGAAACCATTTAGCCCATCACCACTTTTATAAGATTATAAGATGGCAAGTTTTGGCTTTTTTTTTTTTTTTTTTTTTTTTT
>NW_016805132.1:316801-499064 GCF_001698545.2 Rhinopithecus bieti | reverse complement strand
CACCGCGCCCGGCCAGTTTTGGCTTTTTAAAGGCAAATTGTGTTTCCTTCTTTGCTTTTTTAGCTTTAGCCCAGTAAGATTTCAAAAATTTTAACGTCTGTTTCTGCTTAGGTACTGTGCAATATTAATATACATTTATTTCATGAGTTCAAATGATTAAACGTTTGTGAATATAATGAAGTCAGTCAATGAGAAAAATGAACCTAAAACTTTGAAATCTGGGCCTATGGAAGAAAATGGCAATCTGATATCAGCCTCAACATGAAGTTTATTTGTATATGTGGTTTAAATTGTACAAAATGGAAAAAAACCTTGATTCGCTCCAGTAAAACTGGGACCATTTACAGTTTAATAGCACATACTACAATCTCAGAAGTGCCTTCCATTAAACAGCTATGGCCAGAGTTTTATTCCGAGAGTTGTTCTAGTAGCACAAGTTAACCCACTGGAGGTCAACAATGTGTTAGAATTTAGTGTAAATCAAATTTACATGTGCCAATGTAATTGTATTACTGTTTAAAATACATAATTTGGAAAATTAAATTTAAATTATTTACAGAACTCCTCAAGTGCCTCTCTGGTGCTCTGGGCTTCTTTGGAAGAACATAATTAGAATATCTCTGACCTACTCAGCCAGATCCAAACTCCTCTGTGTCTTGCCATCCCCTTCCACCTCATTCTCTTTTTCTCCTCCAACATGCAGCAGGCACATCTAGCTTCAGGCAGATCAACTTCTCAAGGTTCCTGGTTCAAGTTCAGTGTTAAGTCTTTTTCAAGTGTTTTGTTTACTCTGTTACCATCCCAGCTCCACCTATGTTCCTGATTCTCTTTCTTGACTTTTGAGTCTGTTTCACTTTTCAGTGTCCACTTACCCCTCCACCAGACATCTGCTGCAAACTGTGATGTACAGAGTGTGGCTATCAAGACAATCAGACCACAGTGCTATCCTGTGGAGCTCCAGGGGCAGGTGCAGGGTAGATGCAGTGTGAACAGGACATTAGAATACAGTGAGGTTGCTGGTGGAATGAACAGAGGGCAGGCATCTGCAGGATCACAGAGGAGCAAGGAATTCCCTTGGAGGCCTCCAGTATACCCTGGTTTCTGTCATTCATGAACATCAGGTTGCTGCCAGTTTTCATTTTATTGTTCATGAATGTGTTCATAGGCATTAGCTCTGTTTTCCCCCATCCCAATTCCATCAGAGACAAGCCTCAAACACCTTTGCAAGCCCCTCAGTGCCAGGCACAAGGATAGGCACATAAACATTCAGGAAATGTATGTTGGTTGATCAATAAAATAAATAAAAGGATAAATGTAGATGAGGTCAGAGGAGGGGAAGATTGTAGGCAGAAAAGTGTCCGGGGTACCCATAAGGCTCTACAGTATAGCGTAGAAGGTCACATTAGCCCTGCCAGCATGGCGTCCTGCAGGGACCATATGGTTGTGCATTTAGCCCTGGCCCCAGTGATGATGTGGCCTTGTTCTGGCAGCTTTCTGCTCTCACTCCCTGGAATTGGAAAGTAAGACTTTGCACCTTCAGAGCAGATGTGACTGGTCAGGCCAAAGCCAATAGTGTTTTGCTAGAGGATTATCAAAAGCTCTGGTTTATAACACTTGCCAATTGCTGTAGTGTAAATATTCCCATCATGGTTAATTTCAAGCTACCAATATGACTTCACTGAACAGGGAGCTGAGAAGAAATGCACACAATTGGCCAGTACGAGCTAGCTCAGACACAACATTGCTTGAAGTTAATGTTTCATGCAAGGGCTCTCATTCAAGGATGGCTCCTATAATCAAATAGGACATCCTGTCTTTGATTAATTTCTATTTCACTGTCAAAATTAGAATATACAAGAGCTTACTCATAGTACAAGACAGAAAGACAGTCGAATGCCTCCCTTCCTTCTAACTGTCTGTTTTGATGAGTAAATAGTGATGGACTGGCTTACAGATGAGACAGATCAAAACCAGGAACAAGATGCTATGCTTTGCAAGACTCTGAAGGATCTGGCTCCTGAGTGTCTCATTACATTTGCATTCCAGAAATAAAGCCCATCCTAAGATCCTGTGCAGTGTTTCTAAAGGTAGGGTCTGGGGACCAGCCTATGGAGCTGTGACAATGAAGCTTTTAGTCCTATCCAAACTCCACTCTCAGATTGCAATGTGACAGCTCTGTGGTAACGCCCCTGAATGAGCACTAAGGTATAAAAACTACAAAAGATTTTGGGGAGAGATGCAAGACTGCTCAGGCAACAACTTACTACGGGCCAGTCTCTATTCTAGGTGCTGGGCAAACAGTGACAAACAAACCAGATGCAGCCCTTAAACTTTGATGGAGAGGTTTCCCCTTTCCAACTTACCTCCCATACTCCCTTCCTCTCCTCACTTACCCCATCTATTCATATTGTAGGATCCTTCCTCCCCAGATGACAGCTGATCTGCCTTCTCAAGCCATAGGGCTAGACCTGGCACGTGTGGCCCCTTGGAGCTAAGACCTGCTCAGGGGAGGCAGCAGAGGGTGTGCACGGCCCTTCAGACCCTCCATCATCTTACTGTGGGCATTGGGGTAAACAGGAATCTCAGACTCCAGAATACTAGAACATTTCAGAGACACACACCTTGGAAAAGAGTAGAACTTTGTGAATGCCCATTCATCTGTCAAAGAGGAACGTTCTCTCAGAAAGATCCTGTAACCCCAAAGCCTCAGTGTCCCACCTTTTACTAGGTCAGCACAGTTCTTTTATTAGCGTCATCATTCTCCTTTCTCAAGGTCACCAGTTTCTACTCACTGGGAGTAGCTTAATGGGCTGACATAAGTTCAAAGGGATAGGGGTCTCTTGGCTACGCTTTAGTACCAAATTTATGAATGCTGCATGTCAGTAACAGTTGTTGCTTTGACTGATTAGCCAGCCTGTAAGAGCAATGAGTAAAAGTGACTTTCATGAGATAGTTATTCAAACTTCTCTTCCAATTCCTGAGCCATGTCTGCAGTGACTTTGGAATGCAGATGGTGGACATTATTGTTCTGCATCCAGATTCTCTCCTTAGAGAGCCTGGTGGATTTGCTTTTCCTGCCATGGAGGAAGAAACACTTCTCTAAAGTGCATGCATTGAAAGCCCATCTGTTGGAGTCCTCTGACAGGCATCATGGGTGTAGACACCCCTAATTTGCCTCTGTCTTTGCCACTGCATGGTCTGAAATTCATGAATGGGGTTCTTTGCTTACCTCTTATAATTAATCTCTGTCTCATTGGGAGAAAAACCCAGCTAGCAACAGTGCAGCTTGTGTATCTGCAGGCAGCAGACATTACACCTATTAGAAGTGCATGCACCACGTTTATTTTTCCATCATTAACTCTTCAGGTTTCTAAAACCAGACAGCTGGGTGAGCAAACAAATGAGCCTATGATTGGCAACTGGGCCACTTGGTGTGGTCTGGGGGAGGACACCGGGTCAGTGAGCAATGACTGGGATGCATCAGGTCTAAGGGCTTTCTGTTGAATGCCTGCCCCAGGGAGCACTTTCCTCCTCAGCAAGTGTCTGCAGTTGAGTGGAGTGGTTTGACGAGCAGCCTTTTTTCAGAAGCAGGCGACCACAGCTCCCTTCTGTGTGTAATGGTCTCTGTTTTCCCCTCCCTATTGGCAATTAATACTGATGCCATACTGGTTTTTAGGAGGTGCCATTTTCCTTAAGTGGGCTCCATCTGTGAACTTTGCTGAGTTCTGGCACCCACCATGGGGGCTGGGAATAGCACCAGGCTTGGCCATTAACTTTCTTGTTGGCAATTTCTGTTCTCTGCTGTTCTGCAGAATTATATATGTGATGGGAAGTACAAGCACACATGGCCCTACTCCAGAACTTGGTTCTCAGTGGTTTGGACACTGTATTAGTCCATTCTCACACTGCTATAAAGAACTGCCCAAGACTGGGTAAATTATAAAGAAAAGAGGTTTAATTGCCTCAGAGTTCCACAGGGTTGGAGAGGCCTTAGGAAACTCACAATCATGACAGAAGGGGAAGCAAACATGTCTTTCCTCACATGGTGGCAGGAAGGAGAAGAAAGAACTGAGCAAAGGGGGAAGCCCCTTATCAAACCACCAGATCTCGTGAGAACTTACTCACTATCATGAGAATACCATGGGGGAAAGCAACTCCCAGTTACCTCCCACTGGGCCCCTCCCACAACACGTGGGGAATATAGGAACCACAATTCAAGATGAGATCTGGGTGGGGACACAGCCAAACCATATTAAACACATCTGCTTTCCTGGTTTGTGGGTGCTGGTCTCTTTCTAGATGATGCTCTAAGTGGAATCTCTTGGCTTATGGTATCTTAAGAGCAAAACATATGGGGCATAGGTGAGAGGAGGGGAAAAGCAGCACGCTTTTCAAAATGTGGATGCTCATTACTTGAGGCCAACACATGCAAGTTACCTTTTGGATGAAGATTAAAATACAGTTTTTAGAGGAAGTGTTCACCTCCTTAACTTCTGTGGGCCTGATGTGCCTGTGGTTGTGGGCACCTGTTCTTCTCTCTTGCTAGCCATTCCTTCTCAATTTTTATCTGAAGACTCACTTGTTACTGCCTTGGTAGCACGGCTTACCCACTGTAGTCTGAATGTGTCCCTCCAGAATTCATGTCCACTTTGTGGTGATATTAAGAAGTAGAGCCTTTGGGGAAGTGATTAAGTCATGAGGGCTCTGCCCTTATAAATCAGATTAGTGCCCTTATAAAAGCAGTTTAAAGGTGCCCATTTCCACCTTGTAAGGATGAGCCTAGAAGATGTCATCTTTGACAGCCCTTATCTGACACCAAAGCTGCTGGCACCTGCATCTTGGACTTCCCAGCCTCCAGAGCAGTGAGCAAGATATTTCTGTTGTTTAGAAATTACCCAGTGTAAAGTGTTTTGTTATAGCAACCCAAATAGACTGAGATACTGCCTAAAACTGAGTGTACAAAAATCATTCTGTATTTAAATCAGAGTGAAGATCTCTGTGCTTTCTCTTTGTGACCCACCAGATTCATCAGCACATACATGCTCTGGGTAGATTGGTTGACTTCCAGACATTTGTTCCATCCCTGCCTCAATCCCCCTTCCCGATGACTGGTCCAAGAAAGTCATACTAATTCATTCCCTTTGCTACTGACTGGTTCAAGAACAGGTTTGCAGCCCAATCAGACAACAAAATTTGAGGGGATGAGAAAGCCTTAGAAAGAAGCAGTTTCTTCCCTACATTCATCCAAGTTTCCACCCTGGTCAGCCAAGATATCCCCGTCCAAATCTACATTTTTAGTCTGTTTCTTTCCTGAGCTCCAACTCCCTGTATCCAGTTGCCCACAGAAATCCCAGTGCGGTGGAGTGTCATGAGCAAAGCCCTGGGTAGGCATTCAGGAGAACTGTTGTTCCCTGACCTCCGAAACTATTGACTTATTGGGTTGTTCCACATGACTCATGCTAGGTAAGATTCAATTTTTACAACCAAATTTGACTCCAACCTTCTGAGCCCTGAGCCCCTAAAGTAGTTAGCTGCTCCTCCTGCCTACCAACTCTGTTGGTTAGTATCATCCTGTAACCAGGCTGCAAATGTCAGTTTTACCTTCAATTCTGCCATTCCTTTATTCTACCACTCGCACTAAGCTATCCAACCAGTGCCCTTTCTCATAATTCAGTCTTGCTCCTGCCCCTGCCTGTGGGATCTGCCTCCTTGAGTATAAGGAGGATAATTATATTAGCTCCAGATCCCAGGTGCTTTGTACAGTCTGTTTCCTCTGAATTGATCTACCATGTGGCTATCACACAATTTCTAAAGGTACTGATTTAACTCCCCCTGCCCTCTGCTCAGAAAGATGAAAAGGCAACTGATTGCCTTTAGAATAATTATACAACTTTGGCCCACTGTTCATGGATCAGCATGATCTAGCACTAAATTCAATTTTCAGCCTTATGACTCACTATTCTCATGTTTTCTTGATGCATATTTTACAGAGCTTGGATTGGGTTAAATTGTATCCCCCCAAAATTTGTTTCTACCTAAAATCTCAGAATGTTCCCTTATTTGAAAATAGAGTCTTTGAAAATGTAATTAGTTAAGATGAGGTCATACTGGATTACAGTGGGTCTTAATCCAAAGACTGGTGTCTTTATACAAAAGCCATCTGGAGACACAGATACACACAGGTGGAAACACTGTGTGCAAATGGGGGCAGAAGTCAAAGTTATGCTTCCACAAGCTAAAGAACCCTAAGGACTGCTGAAAACCACCATAAGCTAGAATAAGCGAGAAAGAATCCTCCCCAACAGGCTTCAGAGAGATTACGGCCCTGCCAACACCTTGATTTTGCACATCTAAATTCCAGAATTATAAGGCTAGTGTTCTAGGCTAAATTGCTACTATTTCAAGTCAGTCAGTTAACGTCATGGCAGCCCAAGGAAACCAACACAGGGACTTTCCACAAACCACTCTCTGTTGTCCCATCTCCATGCTTTGGTCCACATTTCCAAAAATCCCTTCTCTCACCCCTTGTCCTTTGACATCTGTAGATTTCTAGGAATTCAACTGATAAGTTACCATAAGCAGCCCTACAAGGCCTGGAAGGGATTCTTTGCCCACTTGTCTCACAAGTACTTTGCACGATGGTTTTCCAAGCTGTCTCCCCCTAGACTGGGAATCAGACAACCCTAACCTGGGGCTCTTCCTCTTTGATGCTCTGCCACCCAATGCAATAGGCCATGGGCTATAGTGGGATCTCAAATATTAAGGGAAAGACGGAAAGAATGAATGAGCGAATGTACTCCTTGACAAAAGTTTGTACTGGACTTCCTTTTGTGGAAAAGGGAATGGCATATTTGTGAGGCAGTTAGCAAGCTGGGGAGGACTATGCCCATTTGTTTATTCTTCCAGGTGAACTTTAATATTTCAAACTCATAAAAACATACATGAGGACTTCCTAAGAATTCCTGTCTTTACATTATATATTCAAGTATTCTTTTTATTAAATTTTTCTAAACAGATTTGAGATATTTTGAGATATAATTAACACATAAACTATACTTTTTTTTTTTGGACAGGGTCTCACTTCCTTTTCCCAGGCCAGAGTGGGGTAGCATGATCACAGCTCACTGCAGCCTCGACTTCCCAGGCTCAGGTGATTCTCCCATCCTAGCCTACTGAGTAGCTTGGACTACAGGGGCACCCAACCACACCCAGATAATTTTTTGTATTTTCAGTAGAGATGGGGTTTTGCCATGTTGCCCAGGCTGGTCTTGAACTCCTGGGCTCAAGTCATTCACCCACCTCACCATCCCAAAGGGCTGGGATTACAGGCATGAGCCACCATGCCCAACGAAAATGTACATGTTTAAAGTGGTATTCAAACTGATGTTTTGACATTTGTATATGGCAATGAAAACATCACTATAATCAAGATAATAAAAAAAATTACCCCATAAGTTTCCTTGTGCCCATTTAAAAAATTGTGATAAAATTTGTATAACATAATATTTACCATCTTAACTATTTTTCAGTGTCTAGTTCAGTGACAGTAAGTGCATTCACATTGTTGTACTGCTACCATCCATCTCCAGAACTTTTGCATCAAAACAGAAACTCGGTTCCCATTAAATATATCACTTCTATCCTACTCCCCTCTAGCCTCCAGTAATTCTACCTTCTGTCACTATGAGCTTGACTACCATAGGTACTTCATATACATAGAATCATACAACATTTGACCTTTCGTGACTGACTTGTTTCATTTAGCATAATGTCCTCAGGGTTTATTCATGTTTTAGCCTGTGTCAGAATGTCCTTCATTTTTATGGCTGAGTAATAGTCTATCTTATGTATATGCCACATTTCCTTTATCAATTCATCTGTCAATGGATACTTGTGCTACTTCCACCATATGACTATTGTAAATAATGCTTGTGTGAACATGGCTATACAAATATCTGTTTGCAACTCTGCTTTCAATTATTTTAGGCATATACCCAGACATGGAATTAAGGAACTGTTACTTGTGTCCTTATGAAATTCTACTCTTCAGCCCCCTCAACCCCCATTCCCAGGCAATTGCTGATCTACTTTGTCACTATAGGTTAGTTTGCATTTTCAAGAATTTTAAATAAGTAGAATAATACAGTATGTACTTTGTCTTCTTTCACTCAGCATATTTATTTTGAGGTGCATGCATGCTGTTGGGTTTACCCACTCCTTTTTATTGCTAAGTAGTTTTCCATTATATAACTATATCCCAATTTCTTCATGTATTCACCTGTTGAAAGCCATTTGGGTTATTTCTAGTGATTATAAATACAGCTGGTATGAATGTGCATGTACAAGTCTTCCTATGGACATGTGCTTTCATTTCTCTGAGGTAAATAGCTATGAGTGGAGTAGTTGGATCACATGATAGGTGTATGTTTCACATTTTAAGAAACAGTCAAACTATTTTTTAAGTGATTGCATCATTTAACATTTCCATCAAGGTATGAAAGTTTCAATTGCTCCACATCCTTACCAACACTTGCATTGGGTGATCTTTTAAATTTAGGCCTTTCCAGTAGGTGTGCTGTGGTGATATGGTTTGACTCTGTGTGCCATCCAAATCTCAACTTGAATTGTAATCTCAATTGTAATCCCTACATGTCAAGGGAAAAAGGGAGAGAACCGGTAGGAGGTGATAGGATCATGGGAGCGTTTTTCTCCATGCTTTTCTTATGAGATCTGATGGTTTTATAAAGTACAGTTTTGCCCGTGCTTGCTCTCTCTCTCTCTCTCTGTGTCTCTCACCTGCTGCCATGTAAGATGTGCTGGTTTCCCCTTTGCCTTCTGCCATGATTGTAAGTTTTCTGAAGCCTCTTAGCTATGCTTCCTGTTAAGTCTGTGGAACTGTGAGTCAATTAAACCTCTTTTCTTTATAAATTACACAGTCTCAGGTATTCTTTATAACAGCGTGAAAATGGACTAATGCAAGTGGGATCTCATTGAGGCTCAATTTGCATTTTCCTATTGACTAATAATGTTGAACATCTTTTAATCTTTATCTGCCATCTGTACGTCATCTTTGGTGAAGCATCTGTTTAAGTCTTTTGCCATTTTAATTGGATTACTTGCTTTTTGTATTGAGTTTTAACGTGTCTTTATACATTCTGGATGAAACTCCTTTAACACATATATACTATTTTCTACCACTCTGTGACTTGTCTTTTCATTCTCTTTAGCATGTCTTTTGAAGAGGAGTAGTTCTTAATTTGTATGAAGTCTTATTTATCAATTTTTGCTTTTATGGGACATCTTTTCAGTGATTCATATAGCTCTGTCTAACCAAGGTAACAATTATTTGCTTGTGTGTTTCATTCTGGAAGTTTTATAATTTCAGGTTTTACATTTTGGTCTGTGATCCAACATGAGTTAATTTTTTTATATAGTGTGAGGTAGGGATCCAAGTTTATTTTTTGGAAGGGCCTATCAAATTGTTTCTGCAACATTTGTTAAAAGACTATTCTTTTCCACTGAATTGCCTTTGTATCTTTATCAAAATCAATTGACAATAAATATGTGGGCCTTTTCCTGGACTCCTTTTCTGTTTTACACCAATACCTTTTTCTGTTTTTATCTATCCTTACACCAATACCATACCGTCTTGGTGAAGTCTTGAACACAGACAGTATATGTCTTCTTTGTTATTTTTTAGGGTTTTGTTTTTCCCTTTTTCTGATTCTAAGATCCTTTGAATTTCCATGCATATTTTAGAATCAGCTTGCCAATTGTATTAGTTTTCTATTGTTTCTGTAACAAATTACCACAAACTCAGCAGCTTACACCAACCTAAGTTTATTATCTCACAGTTTTGCCAAAGCTTGACCTGCATCCTACTGGGCTAAAATCAAAGTGTCAGCCAGGCTGTGTTCTTTGTTAGAGGCTCTAGGGAATGCTCTGCTTCTAAGATCATGCAAGCTGCTTGTGGAATCCAGTTCCCTGCATTAGGACAAAGCTCCCCATTGCCTTGTTGGCTGTCATCTGGAGGCTGCCCTTAACTTCTTTATGCCTCTCTCATTCTTCCACATGGGCCTCTACATCTCAGAGCCAGCAATGGTACACTGAAGATTTCTCATGTCTGGAATCTCTCTGACTTTTCCTTTTGCCACCTCTTTCTACTGCTGCCTCTTCTTTCAGTTCAAGACAGTTATTTGCTTTTAGGAACACATGTGATTAGTTTAGATGGGCCTGTGGCTGGAGAAGAGGGTTTGGGGACAGGGAATATAAGAAATTCCTAGAACTAAATCAAATGGAAACACTTCAGCTATAACAAGAAATATCCTCTCCATTTACATAGGGTGTCTGCCAAGTAAATGACTTGTAACTTTACTTCACCCTCTTCATTTACATAAGGCTTACACCACGTAACCAGTGGAAACCTGTAGAGGATGTTTAAACCCCAAAAAATTCTGTAACAGGGCTCTTGAGCCCCTATGCTCAGGCCTGCTCCCATCCTGTGGAGGGTACTTTCATTTTCAATAAATCTCTGCGTTTGTTGCTTAATTCTTTCCTTGTTTTGTTTGTGTGTTTTGCCAGTTCTTTGTTCAAGACGCCAAGAACCTGGAAACCCTTAACTGGCAAGAAGTCTACCTGAATAATCCATAACTTCCCTATGTTATGGCCCATAATCTTAATTATATGTAAAAAAAATCCCTATTGGCATGCAACATAACATATTCATCTAGGGATATGGGCATTGTTGAGGGGCTATTCTGCCTACTCAATTAAAAAGAAAAGCCTGTTAGTTAAGATTTTGATTAAGATTGCATTGAATCTATGTTTCAATTCGGGGAGAATTGACTTCTTAATGACATTGAGTCATCTGATTTGTTAACAAAGTATCATTCTCCATTTATTTAGGAATTATTTCTTTCATCGATGTTTATATTTTCAGTATACAGGTCTCACACATCTTTTGGTAAGATTTATCCCTAAGTGTTTCATGTTTTGATGATGCTATAAGTGATACTTTTATTGTAATTTTAACGATTTGTTCCAAGTAATAAAAATCTAATCAATACTTTATATTGACCTTGCCTCTTGCAAACTTCCTATACTCACTTATTAATTCTAGCAGGATTTTTTGTTTTTTGTTTCTGTGTCTGGTAGATTTCTTAAGGAGATAATCATATCGACTGTGAATAAAGACAGTTTCAGTGCTTCATTTCTAATCTGAATACCTTTTATACTCTACCTTTCTTGTGTTATTGCACTGGCTACAATGTCCAGTATAATGTTGAATAAAAGTAATGAGATCAGCCATCTTTGCCTTGTTCAAGTGTTAGGGGCAAACAATCATTCTGTCACCATTTAGTGTGATGTTACCTATAGGTTTTTCATAGATGCTCTGTTATTCTTAGTTCATTGACATCTTTCATTAGGAATAATGGATTTTGACAAATGTCTCTTTTTTTGCATCCACTGAGAGGATTAGTTTTCTTTTCCAGTCTATTAATATGATGAATTAAATTGATTGATTTTCAAATATTAAACCTATCTTGTATTCCTAGTATAAATCCCACTTGCTATGATGTATTATTCTTTTGATATATTGTTTAATCCTATTTGTTAATGTTTTGTTAAGAGCTTTTACTTATATGTTCATGAGGGATATTGGTCAGTAGTTTGCTTGCAATATCTTTGTCTAATTTTGGTATCAGAGTAATGGTGGTCTTACACAATGATTTGGGAAGCAGTTCCTCCTCTTTTATTACCTGGAAGAGTTTGCATAGAATTAATATAATTTGTTCCTTAAATGTTGGGTTATAATTCACTAGTGAAGCCATCTGGGCCTGAAGCTTTTGATTTGCTTTCTTATTACACATTTAATTTATTTAATAGATAAAGGACTATTGAAAATATTTATTTCTTCCTGAGTGAGAATTGGTAGTTTGTGTCTTTCAAAAATTTTTTCTGTTCATCAAAGGTGTTACATTTATTGGCATAAATTTGTTCATAATATTCTTTTATCTTTGTAATATCTAGTAGGATCTATGGTAATATCATCTCTCTCATTCCTGATATTGGTAATTTGTGTTCTCTCTCTCTCTCTCTCTCACCTAATTAGTCTAGCTAGAAGTATATTCATTTCATTGATGCTCTCAAAGAACTTGACTTTTATTTTATTGGCTTTATGGTTCATCTGTTTCCTATCTCATTGATTGCCACTCTGATCTTTATTATTTCATTTCTTCTGCTTATTTTTTGTTCAGTTTGCTGTTATTTTTCTATTTTTTAAGGTGGAAACTGAGGTCATTTATTTTAGACTTTTCTCTTTTTTTATGTATTTCATGCTACAAATGTCCCTCTCAATAATGCTTTAGTTGCATTCCACAGATTTTGTTTGTATTTTTATCCTGTTCAAAGTATTTTCTAGCTTCTATTTGATTTCTTCTTTGATCTGTATGATATTTAGAGGTGTATTATTTAGTTTCCAAATATTTGGGAATTTTCCAAATTTCTTTTTATAATTGATTTCTAATTTAATTCCATTGTGATCAGAGAAATACTTTGTATGGCTTGAATACTTTTATATTTATTGAGAGTTGTTTTGTAACCCAGAATGTAATTTATCTTGGTAAATGTTCCATGCATATTTGAAAATAATTTGTATATTTCTATTTGGGGCTCAACTGTCCTATAAATGTCAACTGGGTCAAGTTGGATGATATTGTTGTCTTTTATATCTTCATTAATATTCTGGATTTTTTTCCCTTCTTCTAACAATTATTGAGAGAAGATTGATGAAATCTCTGCCAATGACTGTGGATATGTCTATTTCCTGCAGTTTTTTGGAGTAGGGGGAGTATGGAGGTCAGGAGGCTGAGCACTATCCCTGGCCAAGAGCTAAGAACAAAGCATCACAGTTGAACATAGCAGAGAAGGGCAGCAGTTTGACAAAAAAAAAAAAAAAAAAAAAAAGGGAATCCAAAGTACAAGAAGGGGCCCTGTTACAGTGGCCAGGATAGTGGGAATGTCTCTTCCAGAAGGAAAGATGCTCAGATGGGCTGACCTCTTCGCTAACTTCCTCTAACACGGAGGTTCTCAGACTAAGGCGTGAATCAGAATCACTTGAGGCCTTGTTCAAACTGACTGCTGAGCCCTACCCTTAGAGCTTCTGGTTCACCGAGTGTGATTTGCTTGTGATGCTGGTGTGGGAATTGCCCTTTGAGAAGCACTGCTCATGCAGCAGGCTCTGCCTTCACTTTGAGTCTTACACCTGCTCCCCTCTGTCTTGAACACTCCTCTATCCCCACAGCCACCCAGCCCTGGTTAGTATTTCATCAGCTTCTCCAATTCTTCATAACCAGGTTAGTTGCCTCCTCTGGGTGCTCCTAAAGCCCCTGTACATCTCCTTGCCACATTCTGCAGTGATTGCTATCATCCGCCATCTGTCCTCTCCCCTCTAGGGCTGTCAGATCCCTGGAACAAAGGCTCTGTCCTGCTTGTTCACCATCGTATTCCCAGAGTGGAGCACTTGCTCAAATATTCACTGCACAAATGATGTGTAATTCCCCAAAGTTTGAGTAGTCACACAAAGCCTTACCTGAGCTTTCCATAAATTCTGTGAACCAAATAGGAATTATAATGTCGACACTATAAGCTATCTGGGAATGGGACCAGAGTCTGCGGAGACCTTTCTTTCCTTCTTGGGTGTTAGACTTGGGAAAGAAATACACAGAACCAGAGTGGAGGTTTGCAGTAATTTCAAATGTGCCTTCTCTTTGCAATTTCTTCCTGGAACACACACATAACAAGTCACAGGGTGCTGTGGCTCCCTCTCAGAGGAGCTGTTTCTGTCATTTCTTAGCCCTTCAGGGCGGCATCTGCTTTGTGTCGGCGGCAGCAGCCAGGTCTAAAGATAAATGATCCAGGTTCTGCCTTGATGGATAGCTGCCCCCAACAAATTGGTATATGATCTGCAGAGGTATTCTTTAGAAAATGTGACAAATGGTGACAGATGAGGAAGGTGAGCTGTACTTCTGTTGCCAGATACACCTGCTCTGAAGAAACTTCCTGTAGTGGATGAAAACTCGCCCACCAAAGATTTAAAGGCGGGGGGAAAAACACCTACTTCGAATCGCGAAATTAGGAACACAATGAATTTGAATAATTTTGCACTTCTCAGAGATGCTTTCACTCAATTTTTAAAATTACCCAGTGAGAGAGTCTGGAGTGGGGGGTGGCATTTCCATTATTCTCACGCACAAATTGAGGCTAGAAGAGGTTCAATGTCAACCCCAAGGTCACAGGGAGCAGAAACAGGGCCACAGACCATTCTTTGCGATCCCCCATCCAGGGCTCGTCTTAAACACTAACAAGGCAGTGGGGTGAGGACAACGCGTTCATTTATTTTGCTACAAAGTAGTAAAGGAAAGGCTGACTGGTAAGAAATGTTTGTGTACACATGCTTTATTCTGGAGGCTGATTTATGGGAGAAAAGCATCATGGGAAAGCATATGGTTACAGCTGAGAATGAAAGAGAATCGTGGTTTTTGTCATTTCAGGTACTCGGGCATGCCACATTGCCCAGCAAGCCCGAGGTGCGTGGCGGGCGGGCAGTCTCTGCTGAATGCCTTTGATGTAGCTTTATCCCCACTGTAAGGGGGCCTTGAGGAAGCCGCTCATCCACTCTCAGACTGAGTTGTGGCATGCATCGCTTTAGGGGACAAAGCTGGGGACCGTGTACTAGCCTCGGGCCAATTAAGCCTAAAACAAATTCTTAGGCTGCCAGAGCACAGATTACACTTGAAGTGCCGTGGACTCTAACCCACAGTGTAAAGCCTGGACGCGCCCCAGTAATTGGGTTGATGCACCGGCTCCGTCAAAGGCCTCCCTAATGACCAGTAGTGCTGGCTGTTTGTTTAGGAGCATTTAAAAGCGAAAGTGCTAGAAAATGCAGTCAGGGAGCCCACAAGCCTGCCCCCCTTCACTTCCCCGGAAGTCATTTGCTGGACACACACTCTGGATTTTTCTATCAAATCTAGGGGCATGGGTAGAGGAGCAGAGATGAAAGGTCAGAGAAGCCAGAGTTATTAAAGCAAGAGCTGAGAAGGCTTCCAGTATGAACAGCAGCCTCAAATCGGGTGGGAAAAAATCCATGGATTTTTCATCAAGAAAATACAAGCTCAGCATTGAAGAGGAAACAATTATTCATAAAGTCCACATGTTGTAAATGCACGACCCCTCATCCCATTGGGGAGAGATTCCAAATGGCTAATAGCTTCAGGATGATTAATTTGGGCTAGATTAACTTTGTGTTACAAATGGATCAAATCCACACAGTTTAGAGGTTACAAAATTGTCCCTTCCCTGCAGTGCATTTTCATACACAGAAATAAGAAAATGAGACTCAAGGAGGAGATAACTTCACCTGCTGGATTCCACAGATGTTTCCCGAGTGCCTGCTACATGCCGATGAGGAATATGCCTACCCCCAGGAAGACACAATCTCCTAGGGGTTTGCCCCTTGGGCAGGAGATGCACAGTGACCAAGTTTCTGGATCAGAGGGGTCCTAACAGTCATCACTGTCTAGACTAAGAGTTGCACATCAAAACACACAGACTGGCCGGGTGTGGTGGTTCAAGCACTTTGGGAGGCTGAGGCAGGTGGATCACTTGAGCCTAGGAGTTTGAGACTAGCCTGGCCAACATTTAGTAGCCCGTCTCTACTAAAAATACAAAACTTACTTGGGTGTGCTGGTGCACACATGTAATCCCAGCTACTCGGGAGGCTGAGACAGGAGAATAACTTGAACCCAGGAGGAGGAGGTTGCAGTGAGCTAAGATCATGCCTCTGCATGGGTTGACAGAGCGAGACTCCGTCTCAAAAAAAAAAAAAAAAAAAATAATAATAATAATAATAATACACAGGCTGCCTCTCCCTCTGATCCAACCAAATCTGAGGCTGGTACCAGACACGTGTGTTGTTAGAAAGCTCCCCAGGTGAACTGGCTGGAAGCCAGCCTAGTCTAATTCTCCCACTGTCCTGATGAAACTGAGGCCCAGACTAGGGAAGGACCATTCCTGGCGTGAATCGCAGCCCTGCTGGGATGAGGAATCCATAGCTCCCAGCATCCCCAGCAATGCTTTTCCTCCTGTACCTTTTGGTCACTCACTGGTCATCAGGAAGATTATGATGTCCACGGAGGTGTACTCTGGCCATGGATAACAATCATTCCAACTGGGCAGATCTGCGAATGTTTCTTGGCAGAGGTGGGATCTGAGCTGAGCCTTGACACATAGGCAGTGATAATAACAACTTGTTATTACTAACAACACCTGCCTGTCCAGCCCCCAGCCTCTGTTGGATTCTCCCTCCCCCACATCCCTGCCAACACCTCTGCTGACAGGTGGCTCTCTCCCTCCCTCTTCCTCTGATTAGACGGAGATAATCTTCTTAATAGAAAACCATCCTCTGGAAATCAAGAAGGAAACCAAAAACAACCACTCAACTAGAAAATGGACAAAATACATGAACAGCCAAATCACAGAAAAAGAAATGCTAATGACTTGTGCACCGGTACACTTATGAATAAGAGAAAGATTGACATCATGCTGGGGAAACCTCTTCTTACCTAATAGGCCAGGAAATCCCAGACCCTGAAAGCAGTTGGGGAACCTGTGGCAAAATAGACATTTGAAGGTTTTTTTTTTTTTTTTTTAGACAGGGTTTGCTCTGTTGCTCAGGCTGGAGTGCATTGGTGCAATCATAGCTCACTGCAGCCTGAAAATCCTGGCTTCATGTGATCCTCCTGCCTTAACCTCCCCAGTAGCTGTGATTATAGGTATGCACCACACTCAGCTAATGTTTTCATTTTTTGTAGCGACAGGGTCTCGCTATGGTGCCGAGGCTGGTCTTGAACTTTTGGCTTCAAGCAATCCTCTCACCTCAGCCTCCCAAAGTGCTAGGATTACAGGCAGGAGCCACCATGCCCATCCTGAGTGCATTTTTTATGGGAGTACAAAATAGCACCACCCATGTGTAGTCAATCTGGCAACATCTATTAAAATCACAGTATTGCTTTAACTTGTGATTCAGCAACCCCACTTTTGGTTCCAAATCTTTCTAATCTCCACCCCCTCCAAACATATACAAAATCACACACATACAATCAAGCCAATGGGTCCACGGCAAGTCAAGGTTGGGCAATGAAGCATTATTTGTAGTCATAAAAGACTGGAAACAGCTAAATAATTTGTCTACAGAGAATAATGGAATCACGGCACGTTTGCCCAGTGCATCTACCACATTGCTAAGGAAGAATCAAGAATCTCACATGGAGAGATCTCCAGATATACTTTAAGAAATGAAAGGAAAAAAAAATATGTAAAACAGTACATAATGCATGCTACATTTTGCATTAAAAGGGGAAAATAATACATATTTGTGTTTGCATGTGTTTGCATGAGGTAGCACTGTGAGAATTCTTAATAAATTAATAAAAGTCAATGTGGGTATGGTAGACCCCGTGTGACAGACAAAGCAGGTGTGAGCACAATTTGTCTGTGTATCCTTCCTTATGTCCCCTTTGAGTTTTTGAACCTTGTGAATATATCACTTTCTCCAAAAAATTAAATGTAATGTTAACAAGTTCTTCCTCACATTCAGTCCACACCTGTGTCCCCAACTTCTGGCCCTGCCCATCTCTGATGCTAAGCAGTGCACACATGGCCCTTCAGAACCTGGGGTGGATGTTAGCGTCCCTTTTCAAGGCTTTCCTCACCCCCCTGACCAACTCAAGCAGAGAGGGTCCCTTTCTCACCCACTGTGTGTCCTCAGGGAATCGTCGGTGTTCGCATCCACTTGCCTTTATAATTCTAAGGCTGTTCCTTGACTTGGACCCTGTGAATATCATTAAAGAACCATCCTCGGAGCCGATATTTACAGAGCCTTTGCTATGTGTCAGGACTACTGAGAGCACTCACAGCATCACCTCATTTCATCTTTGCTGCAGTCCTGTGGAGTTTACCAATTTTGCAGAAGAGAAAATTGAGGCCTGGAGAGTTCAATCACTTGTCTGAAGACACATAGCCATCTCAGCCCCGAGACAGGGCTCCTGGATGCTGTCTCTGCTGTCACAGTAACCTTCAACCTGCCTGCATCAAAATGAATGATAGTAAAAAATAATAGCCAGGACCTGCCAAGAGTCACTATTTACCAAGCTTGGTGTTAAACACATGTGTTCCTTCACGTCATCCTTAGAACAAACCTGACCAGTGGATGCAGTCTCCCTTGTACACAGGTAGAAACTGAGGCCCAGAGAGGTTAAGAAATGTGCTGTGGTCACAAGCTAGTGAGAGCAGAAGCTGCCTGGACTTTCAGTCTTCTGGTGCCCCCTACGCTCCCCCAGTTTCAATGTGCTTTCGGTTTCTCTTTCTGTACTCCAGCTCATGATGTTGATAGGATTATGGGCCTTTCTCCAAGTGTCACCTGCCCCCCACCTGTGTCATGTCCCCACACCTAGTGAATTCTCAGCACACAGGTGGGCAATCAAAGGTCTGTGCCCCTTCTTGCTACCTCTTAATCACCACTCTTTTACTGCCTCCCTGACGCTCATCTCCCGTGCTGGGAGTGAGACAGGAGGGAGAGAAGGAAGAAATCTCTTCTGGCTACTTGCATTGGCTTGGATGCATGGCAAGGACTGAGTTTAAAGGGTCACCTCTCCTCTGGGACCTTCATCTTCCCTGCATCTGTGTCACAGTGACAGGGAGCGGCCCCTCCCAAAGGAGACCCCAGGGCAGAACTGGGATCAATTGACTTTTGAGCTGGCCTGTTGCACCCACAGTTTTCCGTGGTGGCATAAGGTTTTATTGTTGTTTTATTGCTCGGACATTAAAGCGTTTATACACATAGCCCGGCTGGGCTAGTGCAGGCAGGGCTCATTTCTTCTTTCTTTTTCCATTTACTGTTAATGTTCTAAATTGTGGTGACCCATTAGGACTATTAGGACTGAAAATCAGAAGGGACATAATGCAAGTCTTTCCCAGGATCTGGGACTGTCAAAGCCAGAGCCACACAGCAGGCTCCAAGCCCACGAGAGCAGAAAAAATCTGGGGACACAGAGTCAGCTTTAAGAAATGAAATTCAAGAAAAAGCCCAGAGTTAAGAGAAAACTACATTTGTTAGGAGAATTCATGGGGAAAGAAAAAAAAAAAGTTGTCACAGGAACAAACATTTTTTTTTTTTTACAACTCAAAATTTTCCAAGTTTGTGGAGCTCAGGGTCTGATTCTCATCCAAGGGGAATTTCGAAAAGTGCTGGAGTAGGGAAACGCGACTGAGAAGCAGCAGAGCTGCTGGGAGGCTGCTGGTCATTACCGAGGCAGGAGATGGAAGGTGTCAGGGATCAGAATATCATTTGAACAGCTTGGGAAAATCTCAGAGGGAAAGAGGTGTGTGATCCCTTCACTGGCACACTCCCCCACCTTCCTCCACCTCTCCTGTGGTGTCTGGTGTGGGTGTAGCTCAGCAGCCCAGCTGTGCGAGGGTGGGGCTTCTTCCCCTGTGATGGGCAGCCGGAGGGCAGGATGCACACACGGAAGTCTGCAGTGAAGTCGCTGGTTCCACCCAAGTCAGAGGAGCTCATTGTCCACAAAAGCCCTACCAGCCAGGGATCAGACGCCATCCTAGCCACACACTTAGGAACCCCGAGAGAACACTGAAGCTCTGTAAACCTCTGTTTCCTCATCCGTTAAGATTCCTTACAAGCCATCTCTGCTGGGCAGATGAAAAGAGGAAATGCGAAAGCCCTTGACCCAATACCTGTCCCTTCCAGGAATTCAATGTCCATCAGTTCATACATTCATTCCTTGTCAATAACTTAACCACCTTTATTTCACTCATAGAACCCTGCAGTGCATTCTACACACAAAGGTGCCAAATAAAGAAGTTAAATTGATAGATAGAAAACTAATCAACTAGAAATAAACCAGACCTTATACAAAACTCTCCCTCCCAAAACACAGCCAAAATCTTAGGCAGTAGGTGAGGTTGCTTCAAACTTCGCCATTCTCCCCAGTTCTTTTCTGACTTCAGCCTGTCTTTTTTGTGCATCTGAAATAAATACGTTGCTGAGCATAAAAAGAATAAGAAGTGCTTCTGTTTGTCGAGTGCTACTCAAGCTATGGATCCCCAAGCCCTGTGAGTTGCCTGCCAGTTACTGATGGGGAAACAGAACGGGCACAATTTGAAGATTCACTACCTCACCCCCCATGAGGAAGTCAGCAGCCCAGATTCACAGCCGGTTTTGCAGCGGTTCCTCTGCCCAGCAAATGTTCTGGCCTCCGTGAACAGAGTCATCTTATAGGGATGCAGGAGTGTCAGACTGGGGGTGGATTCTTTTCTCTCTCCCAGTAGCACCTACTTAACACATCCTTAACAATAGCACTTCACAACTGGTTTCCAACACAGAGGGTGAAACTGATCACATTGTTGCATCTTCAAATCTCTGTTTGCAGATCATTAAATACTTAATCTGAGGTGAATTGGAGATGTTCTAAACAAATAAAGCAACAGTCATACATTTTCCAAAAAATAAATCTGACGCCATAGTGACAAGATACCCTCACGCATGGAGAGGACCTTGTATTCTGCTGTTTGTTTTTAATGTTTGATTTACTAGGTAGAAAACACGGCCCTTGTGGGTGTCTCCAGGGCTTTGGGAGGGGTCTTCCTGTAGCCCTAATCCCTGGCCCTCACCAACCTTCCTGAGATTCAACGGCCCCCTCCCCACCAAGGCCAAGGCCGAGCCCTCAGCCTGCCCAGGGAAGCTGCTTTTGTGCTACCGCTGGCCACAGAAGGGCCTTTGAAAGCCCTGGAGCTGAGATGCACTCAGAGCCGCTTGAGACTGCTTCATAGTAAGGGTTTATAAAGCCCTTTCCCAGAGAGAGGCACAGCCTGAGAAGTGTTTCCAAAATTGGTGCAATTTGGGACAGTGCAATGTTTAGTCTAACAGGCCCCGCTTCTCACGAGTCCGCTTCCAAAAGTAGGGAAGATTCTGGCTGCCTCTAAAAGGGCCTGCTGTAGGCTTTCTCTCTTCTGGGCTCCACATTCTTCCACAGTAGACAGGATCCTTAGAAAGAACTGGAAGGCCCTTACCCTACAGCCCCCATGGTGGCCCCAAGCCCTTCCATCTTCTCTCTACAGAGTGAAGGGAGGCCGCTCAGACCAGGCAGAGAAGCAGGTAAGCAGGAGGCAGCAAGGGTCAGTTTGGAGAGGAAGCAGAGCTAAGCCCCCTCCTCCAGCAGAGATGGGGAGCCCAGGGACCTGCCAGAATCCCAGGCCTCCCACTGCCCAGGCAGCTGCCTGACTTAAAAAGAAATTAGTCAAGGGCAAGAACTGAGGGCTGGAGTCTCCTGCAGTCCATCAACAAGCACTTTTGGAGCATGCACTAGCATGTCAGGGACCTTTCCAGACACCCTGTCCTGACGGAGTAAGACTGAATACTTAAACTTGTAAGATAAATGAAGACCATTTAAATGAGAACAGGCAGAGGCATGCAGAGCTTGCTATAGCAAGGGAGTCAGCCACTGACACTGGTGTTTGGCAGAGGCTCCAAGGCAGGCAGGGGAGTGGGAAGGCTTTACAGCAGAAAAGAGGAAGGCATGCTTGGATTGGAGGCTATTGGTATGGGCAAGCTGGGGGCACCTAGAAAAGAGGCATCCTATGCAACTGATTAGGGGTGTAGTTTGGGATGTCTCTGGTTGGTCCTGAGTTGAAGTTTGCACTCACAGACCAAGTCCTGCCCAACCTGGGTAGGTTGCTGCAGAGGCTGTGGGTCAGAGTGCTATTGTCATGTATGGTCTGGTCACTGTCCATTTATATATTCGGTCTCTTAGGAATCAATGTCTAATGATGGGACCATAAGATACTACTACACACTGGTTAGAATGGCTAAACAAATACAACGAAACAAAAAGTGACAACATCAAGTGCTGATGAGCAGGTGGAGCAACTGCAGCTCGCATCTACTGCTGGTGGGAATGTCAAATGGTACGACCACCTTAGAAAAAAGATTGTCGGAACCCAACTAGCCCACTCCTAGATATCTGTCCAAGAGAAATGAGGATGTATGTGTACACAAAAACTTGATCACAAGGGGTTATAGCAGCTTTATTCATAGTCACACAAAACTAGAAACAACCCAAATATCCTCAACAGAGAATGGATATAGAAACTGTGGTATACGTTTGCAACAGAATACTATGCAGCAATCAAAAGGAACCAACTACTGATACCCAGCAACGCGAATCCGGCATGTATTATTAAAACTTTTTAACAGGAGATGGGAATCTTGCTGTGTTGCCCAGGCTGGCTCAAACTCCTGGGCTCAAGTGATACTCTCACCTCAGCCTCCTGAGTAGCTGGGACGACAGGCATGCACCAGTACACCTGACTTCCCAAATGCATTATTCTAAGTGAAAGAAGGTAGACTCAAAATGCCACATACTATACAATTCCATTTATATGATATTATGGAAAAGGCAAAACTGTAAGGACAGAAAAGCAATCTGAAAAGAGAGTGGTCATTAAAGAAGGGCTGGGAAGGGGCTGAGTCCAAAGCGGGGGCAAGTGCTTTTTGAGGGTGATGGAATTGTTCTCTCTCTCGATTGTGGTGGTGCTTATAGGGCCGTGTGATTTTGTCAACACCCAGAGTAAATTTTACTGCACATAGGTTATATCAAAAAGATGGAAAAAATATAATTATGGGAAGTTATAACTGCTCTGAAGAAAAAATAATGCAGAGGCCAGGCTTGGTGGCTTACGCCTGTAATCCCAGCACTTTGGGAGGCCGAAGTGGGCAGACCACTTGAGGTCAGGAGTTTGAGACCAGCCTGGCCAACATGGTAAAACCCTCATCTCTACTAAAAATACAAAAATTAGCTGGGTGTGGTGGTGGGTGTCTATAATCCAGCTACTCAGGAGGCTGAGACAGGAGAATCACTTGAACCTGGGAGGTGGAGGTTGCAATGAGCTGAATCAGAAAAAAAAAAAAGTGAAAATAATGCAGGGGAAAGAGGAGGAGAGAGATACAGGGGTTACAGTTTAGTTGGGTTTCCAGAGAGGAACTGGGAAATGACATTAGATCAGTGACATTTGATTTGGGGAGGATATGACTCTCTAGTGGAGACTGTTCTGGGCTGAGGGACACAGGATAGAGGTGGGGACAAGTGTTGCAGGGAGGTGAGTGAGAGAGGGGACACCAATGCTGCAGGCACATCATGGGGCCTGAAACCCAGGACACACTTTAGATTTGAAGGTGGCTGGGGAATGCAAGAGAAGAACTTGATCCAACTGACACCTGCCAAGGCTGGCCCTGGCTGAAGTGTGGAGTGTGGAGCACAGGGGCAAGCCAGGAGGCCAGCAGGTGTCCATGGCCCATGTCCAGGTGGCGGGTAATGTTGGCTTCACTCAGCAGCGGACCGTGAAGGCCTGAGCTGCAATTCCATTTGGGGCAGCTTGGGTGATAGAGACAGTATTTACCAACTGATTCTCAATGAGTTGTGAGAAAATACAAGAGAAGGGCATCTGGAGTGAATTGAATAGTGAGGCAGGTGGGCCCAGTTGGGTGTCAGAAACAGAGAAGGGGCCATGAGATATTAGATTGGTACAAAATTGTGGTTTTTGCCATAGAAAGTAAGGGCAAGTACTACAATTACCTTTGCACCAGCCCAGGGAAAGCCTCTGGATTCCCAGGCTCCTGGCTCCACAGCCCCCTTCCCTTGACCATCCCTAAGGAAGCTTGGAACCCCTCTGTCCCCAGGTCTCCACTTCTGCCTCTGCCTCCTCCCATGGCTCACCCACAGCCTGCGGTTCCTGCACAGCCCTGGGCCATAGACCACCTCTGACTGCACTGCCAGCTGTCTGTCCCATGGCTCCCACACCCCTCACGCTGGAGCCTCTCCAAGGGCTTTGCCCAGCATCCTGGCCTGGCCTCTGTTCTGGCTGCACTGTCCCTCCGCTGTTCCATGACTTCCTTTCATTTCAAATGTCTGTCTCTCCATTGGCCACTCTCAAACTGGTCTGGCTCCTTGCCTATCAGCTGCCTTGCATTTCCTTCTGCCTGTAAGATGCTCCTTGGAGCCTCTCATTTAAGAGTTTGAAAGCCAAGCCAGTTGTCTTTTCTGGTGTCCCTCTCTGTGATGGGTGTCCACTCAACCCACATTAGACACCTCCCCTGCACCAAAAAGTTCCAGTATCACCTCAACTGGCCTCCGGGCATCTCTCTTCTAGAGCCTGGCTCTTTCCTGCCATTCCCACTGTCATTACCTGGACTCTGGCTATGACCTCCTCTGCCCCCATTGGAGTATCTATCTCCTTATTTTCTTCTCCATCCCCCTCCTCCATGCTACTGGGACGACCTTTCCAAAGCTTACATCGCTATCAGGGCCTTCCTTATAAGCTCCAGCCATCCCCACCTGCAGGACCAAAGCCTTGCTCTTTGGAAAGCACCCACTGCCACCCCAGACTCTTTCTGGCACGCGGTGATCATGGAATTTATCATCTAAACCAGGCCACTTCTGAGCACAGAGGGCACTATTAGAAGTCACGCTGTGACAATGGGCATGCATTGGGACATGTGGGGTCCTGGCTCTGGCCTCATCTGCAGCCTTGTTTCCCACCTCTAGCCCCATCATGATGCTCACAGGGTCATCTCATCAGACCAGTGAAACCTCAGGCCAGCCTTGGTGCCCATGGGCCATGTTTTTCCTTTTGTTTGAAATGACATTCTTCCTCCCCAGCTAAACTCAACCTCGCTTCTCACTCAGACACAGCTTTCTCCCCACTTGTCTGGAAAAGTCTGCAAAAACTGTCAAGAGTGCTCTCAAAATCCAAAATCCATCCTGCTCCCTCTGGCTCTGCATTGGTGAGCACTCCAGCCCTGAGGACTAGCAGACAAAGCGGCAACCTTGAGCAGTCCCGTAAGATTCATCTCAGTTTCCAAATCCGTGAAATGGGTATAATTGCATTACATGTCCCTTTCTCATGCAGGCTGCTGTGGGCACTGAATAAAGGGTACGAGGGAGTCACCCAGTGCTGTGCCTGATGGATGGGAGCATTTGGGTCCTCAATTCAATTGTTTTCTCGTGGTACTGTAGACAGCAGCTTCCCCCATTAAAAAGTAAGAAGTAGCCAGGCACTATAATCCCACAACTTTGGGATGCCCAGGTAAGCAGATCACTTGAGGTCAGAAGTTTAAGACCAGCCTGGCCAACGTGGCAAAACACTGTCTTTACTAAAAATAAAACTTAAAAAAGGCCAGGCATGGTGGCTCATGCCTGAAATCCCAGCACTTTGGGAGGCTGAGGTGGGAGGATGTCCAGGTCAGGAGATCGAGACCATCCTGGCCAATGTGGTGAAAACCCATCTCTACTAAAATACAAAAAATTAGCCAGGCATGGTGGCAGGTGCCTGTAATCTCAGCTACTCAGGGGGCTGAGGCAGGAGAATCGCTTGAACATGGGAGGTGGAGGTTGCAGTGACCCGAGATTGTGCCACTGCACTCCAGCCTGGTGACAGAGCAAGACTCCATCTCAAAAAAAAAAAAAAAAAGAAACAATAATAATAATAAAAAAATAAGCCGGGCACAGTGGCATGCTCCTGTAATCCTAGCTACTTGGGAAGGCTGAGGCACGAGAATTGCTTGAACCCAGGAGCCAGGATTGCACTATTGCATTCCAACCTGGGCAACAGAGCGAGACTCTGTCTTAAACAAAACAAAACAATACAACAACAACAGAAAAAGAAGAAGAAGCATAAAGTCATGGTTTCCTCTTCTCTACGACCCTAGGTAAAGGCCCAACTTCTCAGCAAGTGCCCAAAAAACATGTGAATAATGGATGACACTGGAGGACGAGCAAAGGCCAGCATCTGAGCGATTTAGAGACACGCTCCAGGGCCAAGCAGAGTAATTAACTACTCCTTTGCAAGGGTCCCCAGGAGAAGCCAGGCTCCCAAGAAGGCCTGGGGAGAAGGGGCGGCCCAGCCAGTGCAGGCTTGGATGAAAAGTCTCACAGGATCACTCCAGCCCAGGCGACAGAGCCGTCACCTCCTCTGACTCCTCTTCCAAGTGTTGCGTCTGGGTGTACTGTGAGCTCATTAGTAGGAGGCTCCTGTCATCGGTCTTTAATAATTGAGTGTTTCCCCATCTCCTGGCACATCTTGTATACGTGTTAAACTCCCATTGAACACCACGCTTGGCTGCTCTGCTCTTCAGCAGCCTGTGCCAGTGAGCTGGAGTGAGCAGAATTTGGGAGCATTTCGCAGCAACTCCTGTCTCCCCAAGTCCATTGTGTCTTAGTGGGTTACAAGGTGTCCAGTGCATCAGGCCAGTTCAGAGGCTGGTGTCTTGACAGTCCCGCATCACCATAGACCACATAAACCTCCTACCCCAAAAGAAAGGAAAAAGAGAGAGTGCACGGAGCTTTAAATAGAACCAAAAGCTGTTTGCTATTATGCTAAAGCTAGAACAAGGGGGTTTCTTTCATGGAGGATAAAAGACTAAAAATCGATGGCAGGGTTATCTGAAGACTCAGGTTTCATCTCATTTCAAGGGGGGAAGAAACCAACAGGAATCAGTTATTCCAGGCTTTCTCTATTAGATTTAGTTCAAAGATACCACTCGTGTTGGCAGTCAAGTGGTATAGGCTATTTATCTGAAGGATGCTTGATGATCCATTTGTTTATTGATTTAGTTAAGCAGGTGTAGGTAACCTTGTTTACTTTGAAGAAAAAGAGGTCTTGCTGTGAGAAAGAAACTGCGTATGGGTTAAAAAAGAGTTCTGTTAACATAAATGAGAAAGAAAGTTGGAGTAGAATAATAAAACCTAGTACTGTCTAAGCTCTCAGTCAATTCAGAAGAATCTGGAATACTATGTCAAAATGATGTTTGCAAAGAGGGGGAGATGTTCTCATAAAACCCAGAGGTGGAGAAAAATGAACCCAAGCGCCTGGAAGTAATGGGTAGTCAGGGAGTTAGAAAGAGAATCGTCCATGTGTTTTGTGTTTGATGCCTGCAGATTTGAAACCCTGTCAGGAACACGGGAGGGAGTTGGAGATTCAACCAGAAAGACGGCTTTTTATCCTCAGGCAAAGAGATATGTTAGTGTATACAAAAGAGGGAGCATGCTTGAGGAAAACCAGGGCGTCTTCTAAAGAGTCAGGTATTTTAAGGAACAATGGGTTTCTGGTTGCTTACAAAACTCTAGGACAAGGAGCTAAACATGGACAGAGTTGTAAGTTGGTACTTCAGACATGAGCAGATAATCTTACAAACAAATGTGTAACTATGAAAGGCAGTTGTGGTGCATAAGCAGTAGGCTCTCTTGGAAGAAAACCATTTAAAAAGGTACTCTCCAATCTTGCTCTCTCTCTGGAGCCTTCCAGGGGAATTTTCCTGTTTGGCTGGAGGGTGGCAGCTGCAGTGATTGTGGCTACCATGTGAAGGAGTGGGCCTTGCACATGGCACAGCACATGCAAATGTTTTTCTGTGCCCTCTTGACAGGATCCTGCGTTTCTTCACCACGGGAGGCACCACTTCTGATGTCACAGGCCAAATGCTTGGTGACTTCCCACCAGCACGACCACATGGGACTTTCAAAATCCATCCAGACCTAACCACCCTTTACCACTCAGACTGCTTCTATTCTGATCCAATCAACCCTCACCTCTCCCAGATTGTCCCCAAACCTTGTCATTCATGTCCTATGTCCATTCTTGTCCTTTGGCACTTTTTAATCCATACTTAGCAAGCCAGAGTGGTTCTCTTAAAACATGTAACGGAACTCAAGCTAAACAGCACATCTCTTGATACCACTTGGAAATGTGTGCACAGTCCCCTGAAAACCTGTGTAAGGATGCTCATGGCAGCACTATTCAAGAGCACTCAACAGAGCCCATTAACAACAGAGTGGATACACACACAGATATGGTTTTGCTGTCCTCACCCACATCTCATCTGGAATTGTAGTTCCCATAATCCCCACATGTCATGGGAGGGACCTAGTGGGAGGTAACTGAATCATGGGGATGATTTCCACCATGCTGTTCTTGTGCTACTGAGTTCTCACCAGATCTGATGGTTTTATAAGGGGCTTTTCCCCTCCTTTGCTCTGCACTTCTCCTTGCTGCTGCCATGTGAAGCACATGTTTGCTTCCCCTTCTGCTATGATTGTAAGTTTCCTGAGACCTCCTCAGCCATGCTAAACTGTGAGTCAATTAAACCGCTTTCCTTTATAAATCACCCAGTCTCAAGTATGTCTTTATTAGCAGCGTGGGAACGGACTAATACACACACTACAGTCCTTCTGCACGATGACACAGCACGGAGAATAAACCACTCCTCGCCACAGCAGAGGTGAATCTCACGAACATAATGTTGCGCAAAAGAAGCCAGACAGGAAAGAGAAAATATGTCATCATCCATTTACATGAAGTTTACAAGTAGACCAGTCTAGAATATGGAGATAGAGGTCAAGAAAGTAGTTACCCTTGGGTGGGAGGCAGAGTAGCAACAAGGAGGAAGAAGTCACAGGGTTGCTCTGGGGAGGCCGATACGCTGATTCTTGGCCTGGTCCTGGCTAAAGAGGCTCGCTTTGAGAAATTTCATCCAGCTGTACCCTAATTAATTGCATGCTTTTCTCTGTCTATGCTATACTTTAGTAAAGTGTAAAACATTTCAGATAGTTGCATAAAGAGATTTAAGAATGGACAGTAATGAAGATCATGAGAACTGTTTTATATGCTATGGGCATAGAGTATTTAGTGCAAATTTTGAGTACTCTGTATTGGTGATATGAAAGAATTACTGTTAAATTAGAACCGTTAAAGGTTATAAAAGAAAATTGGTACTGATATTACCACCTCCACACCATTTTTTTCACCAAAGGTATTTGGTACTTGTATTCTAGATAAAGTTTTAATGTAAGTTTTGAGGCTGTTTTATACTATTTGATTGAGGGTATAGTAAGACCAACTTATGGATATCTTTATCCCAAATATCACCAGTACAGTGGAGAGCAGGTCAGATGATACAACTGCTATCTTCCAAACCTTTCAATGGTCCCATCTCACTCAGAGTCAAAAATTAAGTGCAAAATGTCCCCAAGGCCCACAAAGCTCTGCTTGGCCGACATGCCCTCCCCTTATTTACTGGGCTTTGGGCACAGTAGACTCCAGCACACCAGGTGTACAGTAACCTCAGGGCCTTTGTACCAGTTGCCTTGCTGTCTGGCTGTCCTTCTAGAACATTCTTCCAGATGAAGGCAAGCTTTGTTTCCTCACCTTTTTCCATTTTTGTTTAAATATCACTATACTAGTTCATTTTCACACTGCTATAAAGACATTCCTGAGACTGGGTAATTTATAAAGAAAAGAGGTTTAATTGACTCACAGTTCTGCATGGCTGGGGAGGCCTCAGGAAACTTACAATCATGGCAGAAGGGGAAGCAGGCATGCCTTTTTATACTTGGTGGCAGGTGAGAGACAGCCAGTAAGAGCAGGGAAAACTGCCTTATAAAACCATCAGAGTTGGTGAGGACTCACTCACTATCATGAGAACAGCATGGGGGAAACAACCCCCATGATCCAATAACCTCCCTCCCTCAACACCTGGGGATTAGAATTTGAGATGAGATTTGGGTGGGGACACAGCCAAACCATATCAGTCACTGTCTCTGTGAGTCCCTTTCTGACCACCAGCCATCCACAGCCTCCTCTGCTTTTCCTCCTCATAGCACTTACCTTTCATTACACTACATTAGTTACTTATATTTATTATCCCTTTCTTTCCATTAGAATGTAAACTCCATGAATAAATGAATTTTCATCTATTTTGTTCACTGCTAATGTCCTTAGTGCCTAGAAAAGGACTTGGCAGGTAGTAGAATTATCAGGGGAATCCACCCCTGATGATTCAATGTAAATCCTTTTCTATCTTCCCTAAGTGTTGGCTGGTCTGAGAAATAAAGGGAAAGTGTACAAAAGAGAGGAATTTTAAAGCTGGGTGTCCGTGGGAGACATCATATGTTGGGAGGTTCCAGGATGCCCCCTGAGCTGTAAAACCAGCAATTTTTTGTTAGCACTTTTCAGAGGGGAGGGGGTGTACAAATAGGGTGTGGGTCACAGAGATCACATGTTTTAAGGGAAACAAAAAGTCACAAGGCAGAAGGTCAGGGCGAGATCACAAGGTCAGGGTGAAACTAGAATCACTAATGAACTTCCATGTCCCACGGTGCACACATTGTCATCTTAACAGGGTTCAAGAGCAGAGAACCGGTCTGACTAGAATTTGCCAGGCTGGAATTTCCTAATCCTAGGAAGCCTGGGGGTACTGCAGGAGACTAGGGCGTGTTTCATCCCTATCTACATTTGCATAAAGGCAGACACTCCCTGAGCGGTCATTTTAGAGGCCCCACCCTCGGAATGCATTTTTTTTTTTTTTTTTTTTTCCCCCAGGGCTGTTAATTATTATTTCTTACTGGGGAAAGAATTCAGCGATATTTCTCTTACCCATATTCAGCAATGAGAGAAATATGGCTCTGTCCTGCCCAGCCCACAGGCAGCCAGACTTTAAGGCTATCTCCCTTGTTCTCTGAAAATCGTGTTATCCTGTTCTTAAGGTGCCCAGATTTCATATTGTTCAAACACACATCCTCTACAAACAATTTGTGCAGTTAACACAATCATCACAGGGTCCTGAGGGGACATACATCCTCAGCTTGCGAAGATGATGGTATTAAGAGATTAAACTAAAGACAGGCATAGGAAATCACAAGAGTATTGACTGGGGAAGTGATAAATGTCCATGAAACCTTCACAATTTATGTTCTTCTGCCATGGCTTCAGCTGGTCCCTCCGTTCGGGGTCCCTGACTTCCCGCAGCAGCAGAAGTTTAGTATTCCATGAATGCAAGAGTGAAGGAATTAATGAATTTACAAAACTTGCTTTGAATCCCATATGGTGTGAAGCAAACTAGAAATGCAGGCAACATCCTGGTCAATAAAACTCGGTTGTAGGAATTCCTCGAGCCAAGTTTAAAGTCAGATCAGGACTAAAGAAAGGGGGAAAGGCTTATTTCCCTGAATATTCCCTGCCTCCAGTCTCCCTGTGTTCTTATTTGGGTGTGCCAGCTCACTCGCTGATTCACACTAAACAATATTGGTGCACCTACTATGTGCTAGACTGTGCTGGTTGCAGGATCCCTGGTTAAATGGTACCATGATGAAAGATGATGAAGGATGAGAATCATTTTTAAGGTTTAAGCATTACTGGCATTGTCTCAGAACATCATCACTGAAACCATCACAAGAAACTACTATCTCCTAATTTTATATCCTAATTTTACAAAGAGGCTTTCTGAGGTTAAGTGACTTGTCCAATTTATTGGCACCAGGAAGTGGTAGAACGGGGATTTGCACTAGCCTGCTGGGCTCCAGCCTGTACTCTGCTTTCTCCAGTGAGAGACGAGACTTCAGCCAGAGCTCATCAGGACGTGAGTGTTTAAACCAAATCACATAAGCACAGACCAAAGCACCAAAGCACTGGCCACGGGGATGTTGTCAGGACATGCATCATGGGGCCTTTGAGGCGATCCTAAAAGACCAGCTGCATTTTGGCAGGTAGGGCAGAGGACTGGGTGCAGAATCAAAGAGGGCAAAATCTGAGCAAATGGATTGCAAATGAGCCAACCCCAGGGAAAAGCAACTCAAGGAACTTTCTCTGCCACCCATCCTACGGCAGACAAGATGATCAAGCTCTTTCTCTGAGACTATGATGGTGGATGTGAAAAGGGTCTGGGATATACTAGGTTTGCAATAAATGTCAGTTTCCCCTCTTACTATGCCCAGGGGTTGGGGAGTCATAGAAAGAACATAGACATGGAGTATTCTATTTATTCTAAGTAGGCCTGGCTTTGACAAACTCTTTAGACTGATTGCATTTCCACAAGAGTGATGTCACAATCTTCTCCCTGCTGGGGATAAACTCCCTCTGCTATAATCAAAGAATCACAGTGTATCAGGACTGAGAGTGGCCCCAGCTCTCCCAAGACTCTCCTCTTCAGAGTAAGACAGGAGAGGACAGGTAATTGATTCCTGATCACACAGCTAGTTGCTCAGAAGTAACTAATTTATGATTACACAGCTAGCTGCTGGCACCCTGAGAACCAAACTAGGTGGTTCAAATGTGTGTGTGTGTGCAAATGATGGCCACCAGGGTAAGGGAAAGGTCATTTGAGGGAATGATGCCCTCCCGCCTTGCCCTTCACCCCACAAACCCCCTCCCTCACAGCATCCCTTAATGGCTATGGTTAGGAAGTCAGCTGTCAGTGACACTTGGGCCATGGCTGGTTCTTTCTCCTGCAAACGGCACCTCTTTGGGATTTCTGGGTTCATAGATAGTCAAAGAATAAGATGCATAGTAGAATACTAGATTCCTTGACTGTCTGTGGGCTTATGATTTTCCATGTGACATCCACTTAATCAGACTACTCAGTGCTCTGGAATCTGCTATTTACTGATTATGCCTCATTTAAAATCATTTTCTCCACTGCCATCTACCAGACTGAATTCAAGCCCCTGGAGAGGCAGTTCCCCAGGTGGAGGCATATCGAATGTCTCTGGGGAGTCTAATATTTTACCTACTTGCATAAACTATTGTGAGTGACTTTTTTGAAGTGGCTTTCTCAGGAGTGGGAAGAAAAGAAGCTGGCTAACAGTGGGATCTCCAATACCACCAGGCACAACTGAGAGACTGTCCTGAACAATGAAGGAGGAATAGAGCTGGAAAGAGAGTCAGGCAGTGAAGTGTGGAGTGGCTGGGGTGTACGCATCCCTGACACAGAGAAAGGAGAAGGACCCATGGAGTCAGGGGAAGGCCTGACGCTTTGCCATCTTGCAGACCTGGGTGTGAATATAGCCCCACTTACCAGCAGGTGGCCTTTGAGAGTGACTTAACCCCTTTGAAGTTTCTGTTTCTTTCTTTCTTTCTACAAATGAGGCCAATGATTCTGCACACCGAGTTGTCAGGAGGGTGAGTAGAACTGAGCCTGGCATGTGGTAGGTGTTTCACTGAGCTGGCACCCTGCCTTCCATGTTAAAGCAGATGATACCATTTACCAGCCTTGGCTCCATTAGCCTGGAAGGTGGATTGATTGCCAGGAAAATGCCTCAGTTCTCCAAAGCCTCTTGAATAATTATCTCATGGGCTTTGTCAGAGCAAATGAGGTCTTGCCATACTGTTTCCAAAGAAGCAAAACAGGGATGCATTAGAGGCCCATTTTATTCAAGAGACCTTCTTACACCACCAGACATCACAGAGTAATGGGGAAACTAGGTTTGGAGTTAGACGATGAACTGGATTCTTGGGGAAGCTTTCCCAGCTTGGATAGTGATGAGAGCTAATGTCTTCACAGCACCCCCATGTGCCAGGCCTGTCCTGAGTACTTTATGCCTGTAACTCATGCACTCATCTCCAATTGTAGAGAAGTCTTGAAGTAGATACCATTATTATCTGTGTTTTGCAGATCAAGCAACTGAAGCACAGAGAGGCTGAAACACTTGCCCACGGTCAGTCCAGGACATGAACCCAGACTACTTGGCTCCACAAGTCACGAGTGCAGCCGCTGTGTCACACTGCCTTCCAGTGACTCAAAGGGCACAGGTTAAGTGACCCAGATTGGACAAATCTGAGGGTTCAGCCCAGTACTCTGGGCTTCTATGCTATCTGAGGACTGCCAAGGATTTCAGTGCCAGGGAATAAGCCCGGACCCTCTTTTCTCCAGGAATAACAGGGGTCCAGGACCGAGTGCTGTGGTCCCTGCACCCTCCAGGGTCTGTTGCCCGTGTGCCCTTTCATCATCAGCTCTCCGCCTTTGCCAAAGCAATTTGATGGCTATGTTTTTAGGGAGGAAACTGAGGCACAGGGAAAGTGGTAGTCAAAGGTTAAATCCATTTAGAGCCAGCATTTTCTGCCCTCTAACTCTTAGGTCTCTTATAGATCTTGTATTCAGTGTATTTGTTTATTTGATGAGGCAGTTCAGTATGACCAGTGCATCCTTGGGGAGGCACTTCTTCCTCCTCTGTAGGTGGAGAATATGGCAGCCACATCACAGGTGACTGGAGGGAACTGAGTTGAGTAAGGTTCTACATACCACATCCCTAGGACAATGCACCACAGCAAGTATTTAATGAGTGGTAGTCCTTTATGGATGGTGTTTATTTGTATCATAAATTTAGTCATGCATGAACCATATTCAATGAGTCTGTGGGATGAGTGAGATCATTCATAGGAAGTCATCATCTGTTCAGATCAGCTCCACTGGGAATGACAGACAAGGAAGTAGAAGTGAATAAAACGTCCAAGCCAAATCCCTCCAAACAATGGGCTGAAATCCAGAGCTGAAGGTGTATTTCTAGTTCATGGCAGGCTTAATCAATTTGGCATATTGGCTATATTTCACAATGCACATAACCAAATGTGAAAAGAAAATATTCTCTAATTGAACCATTTTCTTCTCAACCTTCCACTCCAACTGTGGGAGGATATTAGGCAAGTCAAGAAAACTCAGCCACTTGAAGGTTTCCCTGAAGGTTTCCAGTTGTTTCAGCCCTCCTCTCTTCCCTAAGCCACATCTACGTTCTTGTGGGGCAGGGTGATGGCAGAGATGGGGGTCGATCCTCCATGTCATTTGGAAGGTGTTTCCCGTTCCCCACCACCTTTTGTCCATAGTGGCATCTCTGGTGATGGCCACTGCATGGTTTTGCTCTGATAATCAGCCTCTGTCCCCTTTGGTATCTGTTGAGACAGCTGGGTCCTTCACTGGCCATGGGCTTGCAGAATCTATAGGCTACTTCCAATAGCCAAGACCTTAAGACACTCCAATTCGTACGTGCACATATACCATGCACACACACATCATGCACACACACATATGTATCCCCTTTGGCATTGGTCCAAGGAGAGGGGCAAGGGGGCAGGGCCTGGACTCCCTTCCATATATTCTCCCTGCCTCCATCTGGTCATCTACCATCATCTCTTTCCATGGCTAAGAGGAGTGGCCTTTGACTAAATATTCTCTTCAACCTATTGCTTATGCTAGGACTTGGGCCTTTGTAACCTCAAAATCCAGAATTGAATATTACTGTATTATTTCTTTTTGTATTTTAACTTGGGCCTTCTTTCTTTTGAGATAAGGAGCCAAGCTGTGGTTTTCTTGAGGATGTGTTTTATTTTCAGAGGGGCACCACCAAGATGATGTAAATAAGGGGAACGTTGAAGTGCATGCATGCACGCAGGTGTACACACACACACACACACACAACTACTTTAAACTTCATATATCAGTCCTTGCCATTGGCAAAAGGTTGCACCACAAGGCTCAGATGTGCCAGTGAGGCAGTGCTGAATATTCCTTTATTTCCAAATAAAGAAGTCAAGGGCCAGGGGAACAGGCTCTGTACCCAGCAGACCTGGAGGTGGAAAAGATGGCTCTGCAGCATGGTGGCCCACCAGCAGTGGAAAGAGCCACAAAGGTGGCTGCGTTGCAATGAGCACCATTTAGAAGAACATGAGCTTAGGAGCAGACGGCAGGTCTGCGAGCACAGTTCTGAGAAGAAGCTGTGCTTGCAAGATTGTGACAGCTTCTTCCCCCTCCTTCCCAGCAGTGAAAACAATTATTCTTCACATTAGTCTCCCTCAGTTCAGACCCTCATCCATCTCTATCCAAATGGCCTGAGATGAACAGTCCAAAGAGCTTCTTTAAAAGCCTCCATCAGCACAAACGTGCCAACGCCAGGAATGGCTTCTTCTTCTTCTCGGAGGTCAGGCCTTCCCGTCTGCAGAATTATGGCCTCCCCCGGGCTGGCCTGAGCTGTGGCCTCTGCCCATGGCCATGGCTGTGCATGAGACCTTCCCGTCCCCTCTGAGTCTTTTCCCGAGTCAGCTCGCGTCCCTTCAAGGTTGCTAATGGCCGCCCTTTATTCACTCCGGCGGCATGTTTAGTCTCCTCAGAGCTGGCGCCTTGACCTTTCTCTGTCTTTATTGTCCTGTCAAATGGTTTTGGTTGAGCAAAGTACAATTTACCCGAATCACTGTAGAAAGGAATCAGAAAAGCATCTGTAAAATTGGTTGACTAATTGTGCTCCTTCCTTTCTATTCTATGAGCAGCTGAAGTGAAGCTGTGTGTGTGTGAGGGAGGAGGGGTGCGAATCTCAGGCCCACCCTCCCGTTACCACGTCTTGTAGGTGGGCAAGGTAATGATGGTAACCAATGACCTGCAAGTAAGATGGCGCAGGATAACTGCCTCTGTGAGCTTCCTGGAGTCTAAATCTCATCCTAACCCAACTGGGGCTGTATTCTAACAGGTTTTGAATGTCTTCTTGTCAAAAAAAGAAATCTATCTATAATATCTTTTGTATTTATACTAAAATAATTAAAAATAACATTGCTGGGTTTAAAGTTGTCAAACAGGGAATGTCGAGGACTGCCACATGGGCATGTTCATTTCTTGGTGGCTGCTGTAACAAATTATCACAAACCTAGTGGCTTAAAACAATAGAAATGTGTTCTTTTATAGCTCTGGAGGCCAGAGGTCCAAAATGAGTAGTACATGGCTAAAATTAAATTACTGGCAGGTCTTGTTCCTTCTAGAAACTCCAGAGGAAAATTGATTCTGGTTCCTTCTAGAAACTCCAGAGGAGAATCCATCCTGCAGCCTCTCTGGTGGCTGATGACATTCCTTGGCTTATAGTGTCCTCACTCCAGTCTTTGCCTCTGTTGTCGCACTGCCTTCTCCTCCTCTGTAGTCAGTCAACTCTTCCTTTGCTTCACTCACAAAGACACTTGTGATCACATTTAGGCCCAAGTGGATAACCCAGGGTAACCTTCCCATCCTCATATCCTTACCTTAATCACATTTGCAAAGTCTCTTTTGCCATATCTGCTAACATCCACAGTGTCCTGGGATTAGGACATGAATATTTGTCCTAATATTCCATCTGTCATAGTGAGGGGCCAGTTTCAGCTTGGACTCCATTCAGAAAGTGATGCTTCCTGCCAAAGGGAGTGGAAGACACACGTGCCCTTTGTCTCAGCACCCAGAGAATACTAAAATGGTCAAAGTGCCAGTAGACAGGGGACATAGCTGCAGGGCCACCCAAGTGCACCAAAACCATTCCCTGGGTTAGCAGTAACATAAACAGCCAGTATTTTGCAGAACATTTTGGAGAGAAAAGTAGTGGTCGCCAAAACAGGTGACAATCCCAGTCTAAGTGATAAGGAATTTTAAGACTGCACAGACACTGATGGGTTGCCCATCCTAAAGCCATTTCCACTTATCTTGCTAACATAATCTTGATTTTCCCAAGTTGCAGTGTGCTCAGCCCAGGAAACAACTCCTTTGGATCACACTTTGAATAGAGAGGGTCTAGACTGATCCCATTCCCCCTTGCCAGAAGATTCACTGGTCTAGGGTAAGCATGTGGCTCAGTCTCAGCTCATGAAAGCTAAGAGAGGATATGCTGAAGGGCAGGTGGGCTTCTGAAGATTTGCCTTCCTGATGAAATACAAGAGGATTTTAAAGAGAAAGCGAGATCACCCCTTCCCTGACTTCTTGCTTTGCACAGTCATGTGAGGAGGTAAGGCCCAGAGCCATGGTGGCCATCTTGTGACCGAGATGGACACATTGGTGGATAAAAGCCAATCCACTGAGGGTGAGAAGCAGAGCAGGGAAACACCTTTCAAACATCAAAACAACCTCAGGACTGCCCACTGCCATATTGTCTTGTTAAGTGAACTATAAATTCCTTATGGCTCATTCCACTACTACTCAAATTGTCTGTTATTTGGAGCTCAATGCACCCTAAGTGATGAAACAAACCTAAGGTCCTCAGAAGGAACCAACAGAACAGGGACAAGGCACAGAAAACTGGAGTTCAGATGCAGCCTCCTGGATACTAAAGACCCACCCATTCTTCCCAGCGAAGAGCAACCTTACACTGCTGTCCAAACCCCAGTGCATGGCAGTGTATCACTAAGCATCTTCCTGAGGAGTTACTATATGGCGATGTGCCTAGAGCACTCACTCCTGAGTTTGTAACAGAATCTTAACAATCCTTTAATCATCTTCAAATGTCACAAACTCAACATTCCCTTCAAGTACCATGATACCTGAATTGGGTAGATGCTATCAATAATAGTTAGGACTCTGATGCTTATATTGAACTACTAAACTAGATAAGTCTCATTTCCTCAGCCCCTCCATTTAGAGATACTCAGGCGTATCCTTTTTGGGATACTTATTTCAGGCTGGTTATATCACGTCTCCTGCACGTACCTTCCAAATCAGAGGGATGTCCCTCAGCTCCACTCATCACAGCAATCAACCACACGATTAATTAATCTTGAGTGTAACTTAAGCTACTTTAAAGCAAATTCCAGGCAAACAGACATAAAATACCTATCTTTCTTGCTGAATTGCTTGTTTCAATTCCCTCATTGATATCAGACTTAATTATGCAATATCTTAGAAATACACAAACATCTGCGATTTCATTTCAGAGCATATTTGAAAGACAAAGATTTCAATGCCCTGTGTGGTTTCAGGCACATGATAGATCTTACTGAGGCTGAGGTGGGGGAAAAAAAGAAGAAGAAATAAACCAAATTCCCTATTCAGGTGAAATAGAATTCAAGCTATGTCAAATAATCTAAGGAGGAAGACATTGACTCATTTCACAATGTAGATTCTAGGTCCTATACTGATTTTTCTTTTAAGGAATGCATCTTTAAAAAGTCACCTCCTCTGTTGGGACATGGTTAAAGTATGTCTGTACCACTGATTAGCTACATAACTTTTAATCTAGGAGGTTACTAATTTGTCTGACAACTCCCTGACCATCCGGCTCTGTCCTTCTTTTTTCTGAGTCAGCACACTCACTCTTAGAGAAGCCTGCATCTTGCAGAGCTGTCACTTCTATCAAACACAATGCCCTCAGGGTTTATGCTCATCATTAAAGAAAAAAAAAAACTTGTTAGAGTATTAGCCAGACCCAGTGCAGCGCCGTTAAATTAATTTTAGAGATGTATCTAGGTCAGACATCTATCTGCATGTTGCATACAAACACACCAGCTAGTTACTTAGTATTTGCATGTTTCTAGGCTGTTAGGGCCATGCTTGATGGAGAATTACCCTTTATTTTGGCCCCAGATGGAAAAATGGTTGTTCCTGTTCAATATAACCATAAAGTAATCGTGGTGTTTCTTCTGAAAGTTGGCCACCGCAAAATATTTCCAATAATCTTTTTAGAAGACTGTTTCCACAGGGCATCAACATTCCTGTCTCTGTTAACTGGCAATTTTTATACAGAATCGTTTGATGCCAAAATAATTTCTGAATCCTCCACATCTCCTTTTATCTTCTGTGAGGAAAGAATGTGTTTCATAAAATCCCTTTAGAGGTAGCGAAGTTTCAACACAAAGCTGAGACGATGAAGTTACAATATATACTCCTTTGGCTAGAAGTTGAGCTTCACTGAGAAATAAGAATTTAGTATTTTGGTGCTGGTGGATAAAGAATATTTAAAGTATGTACGATGCAGAGGATCTGTATTAGAAAAGATAAAATCTCTGAGAAGAGTCTGTAATACCCATGTTCTTTCAATATGCTAGGATGCCAACCCAAGCATAACCAAAGGAGGCCAAAAATATTACAGAAGGAAACCTTTTGACCTTGCACATCCCATTCCTAGGATGACTCGTGTGCCATTTTAAGAACATGTATTTCTTGTGGAATTGAATGAAGCTGACAGGTCCTCACAGTCTTCTCAGAGCTATTTCATAAAAGCCATGGCAATGCAGGTAAGCACAATAGCAATATCACCAGCTGAGAATTCAGACAGATTCAGCCAGTATGTCCTGAAAAAGGCCCTTGTTAGACAAATGAGGAAACCAAGGTTGAGACAAAAAAAAAAAAAAAAAAAAAAAAAAAAAACCTACCTAGTCCCACAAGCATGCTTTAACTGAAAAGTGCTGTGTGTGAATTCCTGTTAGTATGCAATCTGTGTAAAGAAGACCTCCATGCTTAGACAGTGTTTATGATAGCAACACTAGAATTCTAGGAAGGAATTTTAATGCCTTTCATAACAACTTGTACTGTGACTTGACCCGATACAAATACTATCTAGAGGACCCATGATAAGTGGTGCTTTGTTTCTCCAAAGCTTAGAGTCAGGGGAAAAGCTGGGTAAATGACAGCAGAAGACATGGTCCGCTGCTCAGTAAGCCCAAGGAGTAGAGAAGGGAGGTGTGCTTAACACTATCCAAGGTAAGTACTAACGAAGCACAAGTGTCACTAGATTGGACTATTGTGCTGATGACTTTTTGCACTGGACTGAAACAAGCATTGCAACTATAGTCTAGAGATCTAAAAATCCCAGCAACGTGGAATACGGACGAAATGATGGCATCAAGATGTAATAGCAAGTCACTTTTGATTAGATCACTAGCACTTTTGTGACCCCATGATGTGACATGATTAGGTCTGAAGCCAGCCCAGGAACACGCACAGTGATGACTGTGTGATTAACCAGGCTGACTCATGGGCATGGTAGGTCACAGACAACTGAAAGTCTAAGACTTCCTGAAGCTGGAGAGAGCTAGAGCTCATTTACTTCACATGGGAGACCGAGAACAACTTGAAAAAAATGAAGGGTGCCCATTAGAAAAGGGAGACTATGTCTTGGATTAAAAAGGTTTCTGTCATTGGAAAATATGATAAAGGAATGGTGGTCAGAGTTTCTGACATCATTTTTTCTGACATTGTATGAAGGTTGTATGTTAATCACAGCAGGTTTGGGGGAAGCAGCACATGGTGGATTTTTCCCCTGTCTGCACTTGCTAGCCATGTGAGCTTAGATAGGTCAATGCTCTAAGCCTCAGTAAAATGGGGACTCTAATAATCTTCTTTTACTGGTTGTGGGAGGATTAAATAACATGGCATGGTGTGTAGCCCATAGTAGGTGCTACCAAATACTTGAACTTTCAGAAGATGCATTTCACTACAGGGTCATCTTTTGACTTGATTGCATGTCTACTAATTAATTCTATGTCCACTAATGAATTTTAAGGGCAAATGTAAATGCAATTAAATAATCAATGAAACCAGTATGAAGACCTTCTCACTTCTCACCCTCCTAAAACTACCTTACGAGAGTCAGAAAAAAATAAACCAGCATTGACAGAACAAAAACAAATCATAATTGAATGTATCACACTGTGCATGAAGATTATACAACTGAGAGGCACACTGGGCCAATTCACAGCCACCAAGGAAATTATACCACACGTCACGGAAAGCCCCAGCAGAGGAGGTCAGCGTGGGCAGCAAGGGGGCACTTGCCCCAGACAGAGGCTTGATGTGAATGGCCTTCTCCCTGAAGCTCTATGTGAGCAATTTAGCAACTCCGTGAAGAATAGTTCCAAGGAAAACCGATTGCGTCCTTAAATAGAGCTCCCCAAACTTGTCTGTTAAGAATCAATTGCAGCCTTGTTTAAAATACTCATGTCCAACAGAACACCAGATCATTCTTATTAACAGCAGGGCTGAGAAATGTCTCCCTGGTCTAGCTTTTCACAAGTCAGTTTGGTGCTAGCATTGCCCATTTGCACAGGTGTACCACGACACTATTTCCATTTAAAAGTTTGTCTTCAGGTGTTTGTTATTTCAGCAAAGCCCTCCAAGGAGCACTCCATGAATTAAAATACAGACAATAATGTCATCCCACTTACTCAACTCCACCACTTAGCCCCTGCCCAGAAATTCACCCTGGAGGCCACTTCAGAGACATATGAGGACTGCCTACTTTCTGGCAGAGACCCTGTGGAAAACATGCTGAAATATACGAGGAAGGCAGATTCTTTGCTCAGTGCGCATTCAAACCACGCCCGCCTTATTTTTGATTTGTTTCTAACAGTTCTCACATGGCGGTCCTCGAGTTCCAGCATTACTTGAGAATTTGTTGGAAATAAACATTCTGGCCCCACCCCAGACCTACTGAATGAGAAACTCTGGGAGTGGGCCCCAGCAATCTGTTTTAGCACACCTTCCGAAGATTCTAACGTACTCTAAAGTTTGAGAGCTACTGGTTAAAAAACAGACAAACAGGCTGGGCACGGTGGCTCACGCCTATAATCCTAGCACTTTGGGAGGCCGAGGCAAGCAGATCATTTGAGGTCAGGAGTTCGAGACCAGCCTGGTCAACATGGTTTCACTGTCTCCACTAAGAAAAAAACAAAACAAAACAAAACAAAAATTAGCTGGGTGTGGTGGCAGGCGCCTGTAATCCCAGCTACTGGGTAGGCTGAGGCAGGAGAATTGCTTGAACCTGGGAGGTGGAGGTTGCAGTGAGCCGAGACTGCACCATTGCACCCCAACCTGGGTGACAGAGCAAGACTCTGACTCAAAACAAAAACAAAAAACAGACAAACAAAAAAGCAGGCCATTTCCCCACTTATTTCAATACAGCGACCCACTAAGTTTGTAACTAGTTAGGCCTCCCAAACATTTGTTGAGATTTTTCTACATTCAGTTAGAGGAAGGTAAAAAAAAAAAACATCATTTTCACATGATTGGCATTCTGTAAAGTAGCTACGATTTGAAAACATCAGAGTGAGACAAAAGCTGATCATTAGAAAAGAAAAGCAGTTTTTCTAATTTCACCACTTTGAGTATTTACTTTCGTAAGGGCAAAGTCACCCGGTGAAGTCATTTTTCACACAAACTAGGATCTAATTAGGCTGCCATGCCTCTTCAAGGCGCAACGGCTGCAGAACTTATGAATGTTTCTGTGTACATTGTAGGGTTTGATTTTAGCTGTTCAAAATATGAACAGCCACTCAGTGACAGTTGTCCAAGGGATAAAAAGAATGTTTTAAATGTAATGCTTATTTGTAATGTATCCTCCAGCATTCTTTCGCTACCTACATATACGTATACCCTTACATACATGTTTCCTACTTTTCCTAGTGTATATAACAATTAGGAGGATTAAGATGTATGTATAAATATATTCTATATACAGAGAAATAAAGGTTGAATGTAAGCAGGCTTTAAATGGGAGAAATTGAAGTCCATTATATTTACACACAAATATATACGGAAAAAGTGTACTATGGAATACAATATACTCTATTTCTTAATTCTTGCATTGGTTTAGAAAACTCAAAAGAACACAGTTAAATGAACAGGAATTGAAGGTGCATGATGGATGCGTCCCTCATAGCATTTAAATCTCTTCCACTTGATTAAAAATTCCTAGTTCCTCTTCACTGAATTGTTTAGAGTTTTTGAGAAGCCTCTGCCCTGATTAAAACAAATTAGCATCAAAGATCCCCTGTTGAATGAGAAATCATTAATTGAGAAACATGCAATGCTCCTTAATTACCTTTAGAACAGTGAGAGAACAAATAATCTCAGGTTCCAGAGGGCCCTGCCTGCTCTGCACCGTGGACTCATTTCGTGTAGCTGCTGGAATAAAACTCAAGTAGCAAACGCTATTGGGGAATATCAATGCAAGCTTCAGTAAACACATTGTAGATTGTTTATCTAAAAGAAAAATATCTATCTAGGTAATGACTAACCGGAAGAGAGGAAAACGTTTTAGTCTGTTATTTCGACGAGAGCTTTAAAAGTGTTTTACATATGCCAATATTGATTGAGAAAGAATGTGAGCTGCTCTTTCTGATACAAATTTTAATGCTTTGTGTAAAACACTTCATTTATGCAATTACCTGATAAGATTTCAGATTCTTAGGCACAGATGTATAAACTTTATCATTTAATAGTGGAACAGAAAGCTCCAAAGTGTTAAACTGTACAAAATCCAGCTACAGATGGAAATTCGAATTATGATAGGGCACCATATTTCTTCCTTCCTTTATATACCAACACAATGATTATGATAGCTTAGGTAGGTCAGTGATAAATGATGCATCCCTCCACCTTTAAAATCTGGTAAACCTTTCAGAAGACCCCATGGGAATGTCAATAGAAAATCAAATTGTTACAGATATTATGACAATGTAAAGAATGTTGCTGAATGCTTGTACACACAGTGCCATATGGAGAGCCCTCTGACAAGAGGGACATGGCACCGGGTGTGAGGTTCTGAAGATTCTAGAAGCACATTCCTACCAAGCACCCTGGCAGACAGCAATGTTATCATTTTTCTACATGTGGTAAATAAAGCATAGTAAAGTACAATTATTCAGCTGAGGGTAGAATTTTGGTTTTACTCTAGTTTTCCCAGGCCTCTGTTTTAACCACTAGATCATGCTTCCTCAGCAGTCTTTAAAAAAATTGACAGAATTGATTCAACTATCTCTATTTTTTGGATATTTTGGTTCACCATACAGTTTACAGACTGATTCAGATAAAATAAAGCACAAAACTTCCCAAACAATGTTGCCATAGAAGATCTATATTAATGTGATTAAGACCCAATTTGGGGAATTTGCATTTAATTTTTAGTGGCATGAAGTGACATATTTTACAAGTTGAATTACACTTTTTACCAACAGTCTTACTAGATTTCAAACTTTGTAGAGATTATTAATCACTATTCTTTGTCTTGCATCCCACCAAGATAATAAACTTGATGTTGCTACAATCTTTGCTAATATCTCAAATAGTCCCTTAGTGGCTACATTATAAGGGCAATTATCAAGACTCCATCAAGAATATGTACACAAAGTAATTTGCACCAAAAAAGAGAATGTTATTAACTGTCTTAATGCAGTATAGAGGACTATAAACATGGTCGTAGTATTTTGAAACAGTAGGGAAATTGTTTTTTCTCAAAGGGTTCCCAGGAAGGTATATGCTTTTTGGGATATCCACAATAATGATCAATCCAGTAATGTGCAAAATGAAAATGGTTCAGATATATTATCACTTATAAGAATTACTAAAAAAAAAGGCCATCACATAACTGTCTTCTAGACATTGCACATAAAAAGAAAAATAATTTAATGTAAACATTGCACGTTATGTATAAAAACACAACCAAGGCATTCTTCTACGTCGTTACAAATTTCTAGTTTGTAAAGCTCATCATGGACACAGCCTCCTGAGAAACTATTCTGTAGTTCTCCCTTCTAGAAAGGCTGCTTCAGTTAACAGCCTGCACTGGTAGAGTTTTGGTTTTGTTTTGTTTTTGGCTTTGGAAGGTCAAATTGGAGCTGTCACTTCAGAAATCAACAATGAATGAACACTGGATTCTCAGAGTTTTTTCCCTCTTCTGATTAGTTCATCTGCCCCTAAATGTTTGGGGAGATCATATTCTTTTATCCTTAAATGGAAACAAGTTTCAAAGGAACTTGGAGATCTGACTCTCAGAAGGGAATAGTCTTGATAAGTAGCATATCCTGTTTGCCATTATCTATTTGTGTTGCAAGGTAATTCATTTCAGGTTGAAATCAAATCGCTTTAAGCTGAGCTGGTGTTTTTACTGGTGTCCTTCCAGTCGGCCTTCCCTTTTAAGTGCCATCGTTTTTCAAACAAGCTGCTCTGAAGGAAAAGATTACTGCTGCCAACGTCCATTGTAACAAGGGAATGAAGATGTGCAAGACCTATTTGACGTTATTTATTTATATTTAAAACATTGGTAGAGGTATGAGAGAACTAGTCTGCCACTGGGGAAATGAGCTGACTAGTTGGTGAAGGGTTAGGAGAGGTGTGTGAAGATGAGAAAGAACATTGAGCACAATTGGTTAGTATTTGCTATAAAACTGTCACTTAAAGTTGAGAAAGGTAATATTTAAAATCTGTAACAGACATTGTAAAAATCTTGAAAAGCACAACTCTAAATCACCAGGCAACACATACCATTGGTTCCAATTGCAATTGAATTATTTGGGAACCATATGTGCCTTCCGAATAAGCACCAAAAAAAAACAAACGCGCCGCCCGCCCGCGCGCAAAAAAAAAAAAAAGAGAGAAAAATAACGCTCATGATTCACTCGAATTCTACCAAGTGCCTCCTACTTTCTCATAGTAACAAGGAGAGAACATTTAAGTATGATCTACTTTATTTCAAAAACAACAAACCATGGCACAAGCCTACTGAGGTAGTGAGCATTTTTATCTTAGAAATTTAGATAACTGGCCCATGGCATTAAAAAAAAAAAAAAACAAAAAACTCGGCATTTGAGTTAAAATTCGAGTATTTCTTCACACAGGACCTGTTCTAAGAAAACTTACATGTCACTGGAAAGAACAAAATTTAAAATATCTCTGGGCAACAGAGGCTATAGAAACACAAAGAATTATAAAAGAATGTGCTCGCCAATGCCATTTTCCTAGGCAGATTTTCTAGAGTGAGATTTCCTGACTGTGCACACAGCCAGGTTAAAGAAACTTATGTTTAAACAACTATCTTCCCTGAGTGAAAATACCACTTAGGCCAGATACCACTTCTGCCAAAAATAACCAGAAAGTACCACTTCTGCCAAAAATAACACGGGTTAAAGCTTTTGATGGTGAGAAGAATACAGTGTTTCTGCAAGTCTTTCAAGGGTTTGGTTTCTTGTTCAACTAAAACTACTCTGCACCTAATCCCTGAAGGGCAAGAAGGTTGGAATGGAGGTGGGGGGGGTGGGGGTGTAGTTTACAGAAGCTAATTTAAAATTATACTGTTGTTTCATATTTGGAAAACAAAAAAATACTAGCTGTTTTCATAGTAGGGCCGGAGAAAGTAAAGCTTGATACTGTCTTGGCTGCCATGGCCATGCCAGGTACCCTGATTCTAAACAATCGAGGAAGCATGTAAGAATCTGGAGAGGGAATTGTGTGTTTACCAAAAGGGTTATAGGTTGGAGCTGAAAGAGCGCCTATCGTACACACCCGCCACTCACAGGTGATTTCTCTGAGCAAACCCTTTTAGGCCAGAGAAAAGTCAGATTTAAGCTAAACTCTCCGAATCTCCTTATAACCACTGATCCACCATCAAAAAGCTGAAAAGGAGAGCGTGTGAGACTTAGATGTTCACAGAGCAGCTGGTGCTCTCTGTTGCCAGAGTCCACCCATCACCCTACCTACTTTGGGCGCATCTTCATCCAGGACCCTCCGAAAGCTTCTTTCTTCTCGGACGTTCCTGGGAGACGGCAGCCAGGCTGGGCGTGTTTCTCAAGGTTCGGTGGTCCTCTTCTTCCCAGCCCCTTCCTGGCCTGGCCTCTTGGAGGTGGGATGGGGAGGAGACCACCATTCCATCCCCTGGAGCACAGGCAGAGCCAGCTTCAGGGTTAGGGCTCAGGTCAGGTTCTTGGCAGAGCCTGTTTGAGGCCCTGAGCCCAGGAAGTGTTCCACGTGCTGGGCCCAGGTGGCGTGGGGGAAGGGGGCTGGAGAGAAGAGAGAAGTTTAGATCCTCTTTGGTTTTCTCCTTCTCGGTGAGACCTGACGGAGGCCTAGCAGAGCAGTGCCACTGAAAGAAGGCTGGGCCCCAGATGACCACATGGGGACCAAGCCCAGAGCTTGCCAGAGAACGTGCAGGCTTTCCCCAGAAGACTCAGCTATGCCAGAGCTGCCCTTGTCTCAGAGAGCTGACTTTTACTCTAAGTAAGAGCAATTTCTATAACACATGTCCTGTGGCGTAGACCCTCATTATAGCTAGAATCTCAGCTGCTAGGCCTTGTGAGTTTTGCCTTTAATTCTCAGGAACATTCCAAGTGCTCAGCACGCCCTTCACAGAGAACATGCAGGAAAGGTCAGTGCAAATCTGGTGAAGAGGAAAAGAGGGGAAAATGTATTTTGAATGTCAAAATTCAGTAACAAATTTTAGAATCACCTCTTCGATGGAGAGAGGCCTTTTCAAGTTCTTAGTGCTTTTTCCTGTGCGACCATGAAAGGATTAAAAGAAAACAAAACAAAACAAAACAAAACTGCATTTGGCAGTGGGGGTTGGAAGAGCCAATGTTTTTATTTCAATAAAGTCCTGATTAACAGCACATTGTAACATAAAATGTTGGCTTTCTAAAATGGGCTTGAACTTTTACACAATCTGTTTTTAACACTGGCATGCACACCTGCGTACATATATACTGATAGGAGCTCTGGTTCTAATTCTTAATTTCAAAAAATTTTGATAAAACTAAAATGTTAAATGTACACTCTAATGAAAACACTGCTGTAACACCAACCAGATGGCTTGTATTCCTTGGAAAATTCTTTAACGCATTTTGAATTAGAGCAATAACTTCGTTATTTAAAGAACTCCCTCTAATGGTCGATAAAGGCAGCACTTTGACCCAATGCCGTTTCCCTAATTTGCCTAATGGTAAGAAGCACTGAGGAGCTTATTAAGAGTACTGCTCTCCAGGGCCTACCCCAGTGTTTCTGAATCTAAATCTCTAGAGGTCAAAGTGGGAATCTGCCCGAACCCAAGCAATTCCTGTAATCAGGTAAATTTCAAACTCACCCTAGTGTATGAAAATGGGTTTTGAAACTTGACATTTAAAAGAGCATAGACGGGTAGAAATAGTTCCTTTGATCAGTCTTTTTTTAAAAGTTTTTTAAAAAAGATTTTAAAATCTTTTTAAAATATAAGACACCTTTCAAATCATAGTTTTATCTTCACTGAAAAAAATGTATCATGTATAACCACAAAATGTAAGCACTGACCCTGTCTTGCCTAATTTGTATGTGAAAGGTGATAATTGATGCTCTTGTCTCAATGTCATCAGTCAGTAATTTTATGAAATACTCTCCTAAAACTGTATAGATTTAAGAAGAGTTTAAGTCTTTATTGACCAAATGTCAAATTCGTTTCATAGAAATCCCTGTATCTTAGAAATACAGGAACTTAAGTTATTCAGGGAGTCTTTTTGAAAAACCTGATTGACCTTTACCTATGATGAAAAGATGGATGAAAATTAATAGGTGGATTCATAAAACAACTGGTAGAAAAAGAGTGGCCCGGTGTCCCCACAGTTGTTAATGCCAGCTATGCTGCATCAAGGTCCCAGTGTGGGAGCTTTTTGTGTGTTACCATCTAGCCTCGCAATGCCTCGAAAGGTGGGCACCATTGCCGCCCTTTACAGATGGAAGGCTGAGTTTCAAAGGTGAAACGCACCCAACATCACACACCTGAAAGCTGGGTCCAGTGCCTGTTTTCCAGCCTATGTGCCAGTGTGCGCCCTAAATGACCTTATGCCATGAACTGCAGCCATACAGTCACCTCTATCTTACTGCAGCCAAAAGAAAATGAGATGTTGGGAAGTAAAGCAAGGATCAATTACCTTTTTAAACATGTCCTATTTGAAGTTTTCCTATTGAACACTATAGTATATGGCATCTCTGTGTATCACTAAAATGCATTTTCATTTAAAGCAATTATGAGAATCCTAATCCTCTTAAAATTTATTAGCTGAATCTGTATGTGCAAATTCTTTTCCGATAGGAATTTTCTAGTTCAAATAGAATCCCCAGGTTAATTTTAAAACTCCATTGTATTTAACCAATTTATTTTTTCATATTTGGTAGAATAAAACATCCTAAAATCTAAGGAATTTTTCAAAGTCATTCTAAACTGAAATGTTTACAACTCCATTAAGGTTAGTTTTCAAGAGAATCAGCCATTTAACTGAGAAATTCTGGGAAAGTATCTGCATATTTGTGTGGTTTTATTTAAAAAAAAATGAAAACATCCAAATTTAAAGTGTCTGGAATGTAGGGGGAAAACCAAGACACAGACTCAAAGTGATTATCCTTGATGTCTTTTCAATCCACTTCACTTGAGGGCAAAGAATTTATTGCCAGTAAAAAGCTTTGATAAGTTGAGAATTAATTGCATAATTAGCCACAGAGTTAGCAATATTTGGCCCAGAAAGGTATAGTATGACTTTAAGTTAACATTGCATTGTCTCATAATCCTCTACAATTTGAATTTTCAAGTTTTAAGAACCCAGTGGGATTTGAGGTGAATAAAACTTGATAATTCTTCCACAGTAATACCATCTGCTTAGCCTCCCTAAAAATACAGCTGATATAGATTTTACATCTAAATCTGTATGTTTTTGTATTTTTATTATGTATGCTTTCTCTTGTGACAATTGTTAGAGAATTAAATACATTGGGCCATCACTTTTAAAAAATGATTATATCTTTGCAATCACTAGTTATATCAATTTATTTTTTAATGGGAGAAGTCAACATTTAAAGGGTCCAAAAGAAGCTAATAAAATTACTTGATTGTTTTTAGGAGACATTTACAAACTTAGCTCATTCCTTTACTGAGAGAGAAAATATCATAGGGAAGTAGAAACAACCAGTGGCCTCCCCCTCCAAAAACCCCCACAGATTATAGATAAAATTACTAAAATTACTCTAAGAATTTGTCTTATTTTTAATGCATGGAAAATAGCAAAATTATCATGCCAACATGAGGAATATATACTATAATTCATAAATGCCTAATTATCAAAATAATGACATAGTCATGGTAAGATGCAACCTAGCAATCTTATATAAGATACAACTACATATTGTATAATCATTCCTGTTATATATTACATTCAATCCTCATCAAATTAAGCTATGTAGAGATGGCATTATGAAATAAACATTTAATATCACAATAGGGTCGTAGTCTGCTACTGTACAACCATGGCATGCAAGTAACTATGCATTAGCTGTAAACAGTAAGGTGTCATTACCTTCCAGAAATCCAAAGAATGTGAAAAGTACATATATAGTACTAAACATCAATTGTATTTAAATGACCTTCATATTTAACAAAGCTATATCATATACAGCAGCTTTGGAGATTTCTGTCACTGTTATACATATCTTGTCGTCACCCTGAAGTTAGGAAACTGCATTTCCTAACTATATCTGTTAATGCTACTGAGCTTTAGTGAACTGTGGTCAGTGTTAGGATGTAAATGATTCTATGTTCTAATGTGAAGTCTGTTTTATTTTTCCTTTCTGCCATAATTCAGAATTTTGAGTCATTAAGAGTATGCTGACTGTGGGCAACCATGATCATATTTTCTAAACCACAGACTTTTTCTCATTACAGGGATGTGCTCACGTTAGGAGGAAGACTCTGTTGATGCTTGCCAGCCAGTGCTCTTCTCTACTTGTATTGTAAGCGGAACAGTTGGCAGGAAGGAACTCAGGTCATCTTGAGAGACGTTGCCTCTAAAATACGTTTTGTAACATTTGTAAAAGGTAGTTAAAATCTAGCAGCTAGGAGAGGAAGGGCAAAGAAAGATTCATTCTTATAAAAATGCAGATGGATCATTTAGGTCTGATCCAATGATTCTTAGGCAACTAAAAATTATCATACTGGAGCAGAAGCTTGTATGCTGTAAAATAACCATTTCGGCTCTCTTCAGGTCGTGGCATTGGAGGCTGTTTTTGGAAGGAGGGAAACAACTGATTGCTGGACAGGTTTTTCCATGCTCTATCAGCTCTGATAATGAGTTAGGCAGTTGGCATGGATGACGGGAATGTCCTCTACACTGAGCATTCTAATAAACCTCCTGTGAAGTTGCACAGAATGAGTTGAACTCATTCTGATCTGCATTCCAGTTAGATGGAAAGCGGTCACATTCTCAGACTGAGTTTGGACACGATATGGTCATGTGAAATATTTAAATACATTACCTACATCCTACTGCATCAAAATCTTGCCTTCACATTTACAACGAGATAAAAGAGCATTTAAAGCCATTGCAATGTGTTCATTCCCTATTCATATACAGGTGATTCAAGTTTGCTTATGAGGCAAAAACTGTACAATTCTCATCATTCAGGCATTAAAAAATGTCTTTAAAGTCTTGGGATATAAACAGTTGATTTATATGAATTACATATTTTTCATCTTCATTAAGAAACGATATACATCTTTTTCCAGAGTAGTTTAATGTTAGCTATAATAAGCCTAAGATAGTGGTAAAAACGGACTTTATCACCTGTGACCATCAATACTTTTATAAAACTCATGAACAGTCTTTGGCCACCTGGGTCACTGCCCATTTGGAAGGAAACTGTACTCAGGCTCGGGATGATGCAGAGATTTGCCTCCATAAAATCCGAGGCCATAGAACAGCGTTACAGAAGCCCAGAGTAAAACAGTACAGAATATACAGGAGCGGTTTCCATTTCTCAGACACAAGTTCCTTGACGTGTTGAAAGGTGTTTTCGATTCCGGACTCCAGAAGTCTTATCTTTACTATCTGAAGCTTTCTGTTGTGAAATATCTATTAGGGCACTGGCAATTGCAAGGCCTGGAAGAAAAGAGAAAAGCATTTAAATGCTTGCTTAGACATTTCTGGGATGGCAACAGTGGTGGTGAAGGACCCTGTTTGTTAGTGCTTTTCATTTAGTCATCACACGTTTGGCTGTTACTGGAAGTTTTCAAGTAGTTTGCCCTTTACCTAATATGTTTCTTGACTTGGGCATGTGAACTTCACAAAGGAAGAAGAACAAAGATCTAAGAAAGTTAACTGACTCTGACTTGGAACAATCAAATCAGTGTTTGACAAATTATCACATCTAGTTGTGCATATNAGGTTAGTTTTCAAGAGAATCAGCCATTTAACTGAGAAATTCTGGGAAAGTATCTGCATATTTGTGTGGTTTTATTTAAAAAAAAATGAAAACATCCAAATTTAAAGTGTCTGGAATGTAGGGGAAAACCAAGACACAGACTCAAAGTGATTATCCTTGATGTCTTTTCAATCCACTTCACTTGAGGGCAAAGAATTTATTGCCAGTAAAAGCTTCGATAAGTTGAGAATTAATTGCATAATTAGCCACAGAGTTAGCAATATTTGGCCCAGAAAGGTATAGTATGACTTTAAGTTAACATTGCATTGTCTCATAATCCTCTACAATTTGAATTTTCAAGTTTTAAGAACCCAGTGGGATTTGAGGTGAATAAAACTTGATAATTCTTCCACAGTAATACCATCTGCTTAGCCTCCCTAAAATACAGCTGATATAGATTTTACATCTAAATCTGTATGTTTTGTATTTTATTATGTATGCTTTCTCTTGTGACAATTGTTAGAGAATTAAATACATTGGGCCATCACTTTTAAAAAATGATTATATCTTTGCAATCACTAGTTATATCAATTTATTTTTTAATGGGAGAAGTCAACATTTAAAGGGTCCAAAAGAAGCTAATAAAATTACTTGATTGTTTTAGGAGACATTTACAAACTTAGCTCATTCCTTTACTGAGAGAGAAAATATCATAGGGAAGTAGAAACAACCAGTGGCCTCCCCTCCAAAACCCCACAGATTATAGATAAAATTACTAAAATTACTCTAAGAATTTGTCTTATTTTAATGCATGGAAAATAGCAAAATTATCATGCCAACATGAGGAATATATACTATAATTCATAAATGCCTAATTATCAAAATAATGACATAGTCATGGTAAGATGCAACCTAGCAATCTTATATAAGATACAACTACATATTGTATAATCATTCCTGTTATATATTACATTCAATCCTCATCAAATTAAGCTATGTAGAGATGGCATTATGAAATAAACATTTAATATCACAATAGGGTCGTAGTCTGCTACTGTACAACCATGGCATGCAAGTAACTATGCATTAGCTGTAAACAGTAAGGTGTCATTACCTTCCAGAAATCCAAAGAATGTGAAAAGTACATATATAGTACTAAACATCAATTGTATTTAAATGACCTTCATATTTAACAAAGCTATATCATATACAGCAGCTTTGGAGATTTCTGTCACTGTTATACATATCTTGTCGTCACCCTGAAGTTAGGAAACTGCATTTCCTAACTATATCTGTTAATGCTACTGAGCTTTAGTGAACTGTGGTCAGTGTTAGGATGTAAATGATTCTATGTTCTAATGTGAAGTCTGTTTTATTTTCCTTTCTGCCATAATTCAGAATTTTGAGTCATTAAGAGTATGCTGACTGTGGGCAACCATGATCATATTTTCTAAACCACAGACTTTTCTCATTACAGGGATGTGCTCACGTTAGGAGGAAGACTCTGTTGATGCTTGCCAGCCAGTGCTCTTCTCTACTTGTATTGTAAGCGGAACAGTTGGCAGGAAGGAACTCAGGTCATCTTGAGAGACGTTGCCTCTAAAATACGTTTTGTAACATTTGTAAAAGGTAGTTAAAATCTAGCAGCTAGGAGAGGAAGGGCAAAGAAAGATTCATTCTTATAAAATGCAGATGGATCATTTAGGTCTGATCCAATGATTCTTAGGCAACTAAAATTATCATACTGGAGCAGAAGCTTGTATGCTGTAAAATAACCATTTCGGCTCTCTTCAGGTCGTGGCATTGGAGGCTGTTTTGGAAGGAGGGAAACAACTGATTGCTGGACAGGTTTTCCATGCTCTATCAGCTCTGATAATGAGTTAGGCAGTTGGCATGGATGACGGGAATGTCCTCTACACTGAGCATTCTAATAAACCTCCTGTGAAGTTGCACAGAATGAGTTGAACTCATTCTGATCTGCATTCCAGTTAGATGGAAAGCGGTCACATTCTCAGACTGAGTTTGGACACGATATGGTCATGTGAAATATTTAAATACATTACCTACATCCTACTGCATCAAAATCTTGCCTTCACATTTACAACGAGATAAAAGAGCATTTAAAGCCATTGCAATGTGTTCATTCCCTATTCATATACAGGTGATTCAAGTTTGCTTATGAGGCAAAACTGTACAATTCTCATCATTCAGGCATTAAAAAATGTCTTTAAAGTCTTGGGATATAAACAGTTGATTTATATGAATTACATATTTTCATCTTCATTAAGAAACGATATACATCTTTTCCAGAGTAGTTTAATGTTAGCTATAATAAGCCTAAGATAGTGGTAAAACGGACTTTATCACCTGTGACCATCAATACTTTTATAAAACTCATGAACAGTCTTTGGCCACCTGGGTCACTGCCCATTTGGAAGGAAACTGTACTCAGGCTCGGGATGATGCAGAGATTTGCCTCCATAAAATCCGAGGCCATAGAACAGCGTTACAGAAGCCCAGAGTAAAACAGTACAGAATATACAGGAGCGGTTTCCATTTCTCAGACACAAGTTCCTTGACGTGTTGAAAGGTGTTTTCGATTCCGGACTCCAGAAGTCTTATCTTTACTATCTGAAGCTTTCTGTTGTGAAATATCTATTAGGGCACTGGCAATTGCAAGGCCTGGAAGAAAAGAGAAAAGCATTTAAATGCTTGCTTAGACATTTCTGGGATGGCAACAGTGGTGGTGAAGGACCCTGTTTGTTAGTGCTTTTCATTTAGTCATCACACGTTCGGCTGTTACTGGAAGTTTTCAAGTAGTTTGCCCTTTACCTAATATGTTTCTTGACTTGGGCATGTGAACTTCACAAAGGAAGAAGAACAAAGATCTAAGAAAGTTAACTGACTCTGACTTGGAACAATCAAATCAGTGTTTGACAAATTATCACATCTAGTTGTGCATATGACCCTAAGCCTTCCTCTCTATGTCTGAACACAAGTTTGCTGTGGAGGTACTAGAAATTTTCAATGTTACTATTTTTTTTTGGAACAAAACTAGTCATGTTAAGATTTTTAAAAACATTTCAAGCAGTTTTAGGTTTACAGAAAAATTGAACCAATGTTGAGATAAAATTACCAACTAAAGTCCATCACTTAAATTACGGTTTACTCTTTCTGTTGCATAGTTCTGTTGGTTTTGACAACTGCATAATGCAGGGTATCCACCATTAAAGTATCATACAAAATAGTTTCACTGCCCTAAAATACCCCCGGCACTTCACCAATTTATCCTTCTCTTTTGCCAAGTCTCTGGCAACCACTGATCTTTCTTTAATGTCTCTGTAGTTTAGCCTTTTCCAGAATGTTGTATGGTTGGAATCACACAGTACATAGCCTTTCAGATGGTCTCCTTTCACTTACAAATATGTATTTAACATAGCTCCATCTCTCTTTTTTTGGTTTGATAACTCATTTCCTCTTATTGCTGAATTATATTCCATTGTGCGGATGTGCCATAGTTTGTTTATGCACTCCCTACTGAAGGACATCTTGATTGTCCTTGCTTTCAATTTTTGGTAATTGTGAATAAAGCTGTTAAAAACATCTGTGTGCAGGTTTTTATGTGAACATAACATTTCAATTCATAAGTACCTAGGAGCCTGATTGCTGGATAATATGGTAAGCTTATGTTTTCATTTAGTAAAAAAAAAATTGCCAAACTGTATTTCACAGTGGCTGTGCCATTGTGTATTTCCACCAGCAATGAATGAGTTTTTATTGCTTCACAACCTCACCAGCATTTGTTGTTGTCAGTGTTTTTGGGGTTAGCCATTCTAATAGGTGTGTAGCAGTATCTTACGGTTGTTTAAATTTGCAGTTCTCTAATGACATATGATGCTGAGCAACTCTTGATATATTTCTTTGCCAAATGTATATCTTCTTTAGTGAGGTGCCTGTTCAGATATTTTGTCTGTTTTTAATTGGGTAGTTTGTTTTCTTTCTGTTGAGTTTTAAGAGTTCTTTGAAGATTTTGGATAACAGTTCTTTACCAGATATGTGTTTTGTAAATATTTTCTCCCAGTCTATGGCTTGTCTTTTCATTCTCACTAACTGTTTTAAAAAGTATAAAAGCACTCCATGGATAGAGTTATGCTATGTACAAATGGACATGGAAGAAAGATCACTTGACATTTAGCTGACAAGTGTCTTAAGTATTAGAAACGGACCTTGAGTATCATTAACCGAATGTGACCACAAATGCAGAGCTGTAGCTATCATAGGTAATTTAAAAAGTATATTGTTTAATTATGTTGATCTGCTTTGTTATATTGTTTGTTCAATGATGGTCAGGAACACTTGGTAAGATGCTCAGGGATAGTAAATTTATATTTAAATTTATAGAAGCAATGGCTCAACCAGATAATTTGGCTTATCATAGCTACATATGAATCATTTTCATATATGTTGAGTCCCATGTAATTCTTGAGTAAAACCAAATGTATCAAATCACCATACTAAATCATGAGGCCAGACTGTTTGGCCTTGCTTAAGAAAAGGCCACAAAAGGACTTTTGGCTTATTTTCCTTTCTCCAAGGTCTTGAAGACCTGATTTTGAATTGAGCTGACCTCTACATGTTACTCTTAGAGGAAGATCATTTTCAGATCTTATCCTACATAGAATATCATTGAATTATTTTATTCCTGTGGGTCGGTTAATTCTAGGTAAGATTCACGTATTTCCTGGCAGGAACAGAATTCAGAGATTGATGGACAGAAAGAAATGCCAGTAAAGGGACGTGGGGACGGTAAGAGGAAAGCAAACTAGCCTAATGCAGTGTTGTGGGAGTCAAGGGAGGGCCAAGCCCAAGGAGTCTGTAAAAAGTGGCAAACGGGCCAGCAGGGTAAGGCCTGTGGCAAAGGCCATTAGACTTCCTCAGAGAAGATTCTGGTGATCTTTGAGTCATTTCTGTATCTAACTGAGGATGGAAGCCTGAAAGTTAAGCAAGGAATGGAGTGACGGGAAGTGCGGCCAGCAGGCGTAAGTTCCATGTTTAAGATGCTTAGCAAGGGAAGAGATAAGTAAGCTTATCTACCTAACGGAAGTAGCAGGGTCAGATGGAATATATGTGGATGCATGGGATTATGTAAGTGTATTATTTAAAGGAAAAGGGAGCCTTGGGTACATTTGAAAACAGAAGAGAAGAGATTTGTGGAGAAGGAGAAATTTATGGTGTTAGCAAGGAAAGAAATTACAAAATTACAATAAGCATTGGCTAACCTGATAAATTTACAGATTTACCTTGTAAGGGTTGCTGTTAAGTAATTTGCTCTTTCAGGATATTAAATATCATCCTGAATTTTTTAGAGTTATTACAAGTTCAAAGTTCAAATAAAAACTGTTTTCTTGACCTTTGAAGAGCACATGGGAACTTCTGAAGAGTCCAATATAGATGTTTTATTACACTTATTCTGTGGTAGTTAATAATTATTTCATTATTTGTTTAATTAATGGAGCCGAAGGACCTTGTTATTATTTTTAAAATCACAGATTGTGGTGGTGCTAACTAAGAGTTCAAGCTGACCATAAGTTTCCACTGATCTTCTGGCATACTTGTGTCATTATTTACAGCTTCCTGCTATTTTATTCCTGGCACCAACTAATCCAGAGACAGCCAAGCATGACAAATAATATATGTCTCCTTTAATGTGGACAGAGACTACTTACACTAATTTCAATGATCACAACATCCAAATATGAAATCATGTTATTCATCAAACTACTGCATGATGTAGTCCAAATAAGCTCTGAAAAAATAATACTTTCCATTTACATATGAATGCAAACGTTTTCGTTAAAGAAGATATATCATCAGGAGAGGAGTAAACAGTTTGAGTTGCCAAAACAGGAAATTCTATGCTAATTCAAAACTGCCACTGTATCGCTGTATTTCATGAAGTCCAGAACCTAATTGAAGCAATGTCTCTCACAACATGTCCTGGGTTTTCTAATGATTCTGAAACTTGGAAACACATTCAGTTGAAAATCATAAATCATATTTCAGTTCTTAATTTACAAATAAAATTGCAAATCATACTTATTTTTAATTTGACAGCTTTTTGTCATTTCTTATGAAAATGTATCAACTGCATTTTCAGATCTGCGTAAATGGCAATGTGTATGTAGAAAGACTTGCACTTCTCTAGGCAGAGATATTTAAGTGTTAACCATGGTGCACTCACAGAGAACACTCAGGACCACTTGCCCAAAGTCTTGTCTGCCCATTTGATGGGCCAAACGATGTTTCATTTGGCTTAGGTCCTTTACTGGACCCCACCGCTTGTGGCCCATCATGAGTTACTCTTCTTTATAAATCTTGTAATTTAATTATGAACAGGATAATAATCATAATAACTGCATTTATATGTGTGTGTGCCTTAAATACCAAGTTATTACCACTTTTGCATTTCTTCATGTTAAATATAAGGTGAACCTTAAAAAAAATCAGAAGTTGCTACATTCTCGTTCAACCTACAAGAGAACCTAGATACAAGAATGAAAAAAAGAAGACAAAGCCCCTATCTTATTGAATTCGATAGTGTGTATGGAAGACTCACTAAAAGAGAGAGAGAGAGAGAAAGAGAAAGTAATCTCTGTCATTGCCTTTCAGCACACTTTGTTATTGTAGGGAATCTAATTTTCTTAATTGATAAAAAGAAAAGCCAAGTCAACAGGTTTTTCACAAAGACAGTATTACCTCCCCCATCCCCTAAATGTAGCAGTTATATTCTGGTAAGATACTGAAAATAAGGATAATGGCCAGACCATGTATAAATAGAATTCTGACCCACAACTTGCGGCAACCTGCTCAGGAAACCAAGCTATGATCTGCAATAATCAGCCCAGGAAGCCAGCTTGCTATGTTGACTTGTAAGAAGTCAGACTGCTATCTCTAGTAATAACCCACGAAGTTAAACTGTAATCCCTGTCATGAATGGCCCCAAATGGCCAGGACTTGATTAATAAATAACAGCTTCCCTAATTTGTGTCCTCACTTCCAGCCAGAGGAAGCCAAATATGTACCCCTAACCATGTAGTATGCCCCACTTCTAGTTAGCCTGTCTACAGCTCCCACAAGCCAACAGCCTCTAATCAGGGCACACCTGAAGCTTCCCTTTTTTCACGATAAAGCTTTCCCACTCCTGCCTATCTGTGAGTCTCCGCCAAAACACAAGTGAAAGTGGTTGACTCTCTTGCTATAGCAAACTCTGAATACACAGCTTTTGCTTATTTTCATTTGCTTGGTCTTGGTTTATTTTCACACTGGCAGTAAAGACATAAGGGTCGTTTGCGATCTTTTCTGGGTTTTAAAAAAGATACGTATCAATAAAATAAAAGCAACCTATCAATAGGTTCTTCGTGTTGCCATTTTCGGCACACACTTTCTCTTGACTTTCCTGAGAATTTTTCCCAGTAAGAGGTCTTCTGGGGATGATCCCGCACTCCTTGTGCCATAGGAGGAAGTGCTTCCTCCTAGTCAGATGCTGGGCAGTGGCCCATGCTGCATGCCGCTAGAGTTCCATTAAAATCAGGTCACTCCAGAAGATCATTTTTCAAAACGTCACACAAATCATCTGATGAAATTCACTTACTGTGTTCTCTAGGCCTAGCACAGTTCCGTGTTATCAAAGCAATACAATTAACTGGGGGAACAATTCATTATTTTAGACTGGTGGTCCAAAGGAATTTCATTTACCATGTAAAGATGATGCACAGATGCTGCAGGCTAGCAGGATTTACATAAAAATATATCAGTAGATTAAAAAAATGCTGGGGTTTCAATAGTTATTATAAGCTTTACCTTTTTGTACTTTTAGTGCTTAAACACCAGACACTATGACATTTAGATGATTAAAATAGGAAGTATAAACCACATAGGAAGGAACATACCATCCCTCTGTTTCCTATTCCATTATCCATGGTCTCTTGGTGTTTCAAACTGGTCCTTGCTAACAGAGAGTCGCCCCAGTGGCTGCTCTTGTTCACCCAGGGCAGGATAAGCCCTAAAGGAAGCAGGCTCCTTCAGGACCATAGTAATTTCCCTCAGAAAATGGGCACAACTCAGTGGTCCCTGGGTTGGATGCCAAGAGTTACCACAGCTATTTTTAAAGCTTATTTTTAATTGACAAATAATTGTGGATATTTATGTGATACAGTGTGGTGTTTTGACCTATGTATACGTTGTGGAAAGATTCAATCAAGCTAATCAACATATCCATCACCTCTCCAATTTACCATCTTTTTTTTGTGGTGAGAATGTTAAAAATCTATTCTTTTAGTAGTTTTGAAATACGTAATACATTGTTATTAACTGTGGTCACCATGTAGTGCAACAGATCATTAAAACTTACTCCTCCAGTCTAACTGGAGTTTGTACCCTTAGATCAACACCTTCCTTTTCACCATCCCTCCCCCTTCCCCTAGCCTCTGGTAATTAGCTTCCTACTCTGAATTTCTGAGATCACTTTGTTAGATTCTACATATAAGTGAAGTCATACAGTATTTGTCTTTCCGTACCTGGCTTATTTCACTTAACGTAATATGCTCCAGTTCCATTCATGTGTTGCAAATGACAGAATTTCCTTCTTTTTAAGGCTGTATAATATTCCATTGTTTATAAAGACCACATTCCCTTTATTTATTTTTTCCCTTTATCCATTGATGGACATATAGCTGTTTCTATATCTGTACTATTGTGAATAATGCTGAAATGAATGTGGGAGTACCCCACAGCTATGTTGTAAATAAGTAGAACATACACCAAAATCAGACCTTCACTTGCAACCTTAGGAAAAAACAATATATGACTCCTGAAATTTAAGAATTTTATTTATCTTTAAACATGTGAAAACATGACCTGAAGAGACAGCAATGTAAATAACAGCTAAATAATTAAATGGTAAACATGTCTTTTTAAACCACTAAATTTGCAATGAAAACCACCAAGGAGAAACATCAGGAATTTAGTTATTGTTAGCAAAACTCTAGTTTTCCCTAATGGAAGTGAAATGGTAATAGTAGACTTCAGCAGTAACAATCTAATCATAAAATTACTGATGTGTGTTTTTTACAATTATGCAGAACAATTAATAAGTACAGTAATAAAATACTGCACATCAAATGAAATTGCCTTGGAAAGAACATTCCCACTCTATATACAAACATAGCACCTCCATTTTACATTTGAACAAAAGCCTCAGAAAAGTCATTCATTTTGAAATGCTCTCCTCCGAAGTCTGTGTAAAAGCAGGCACCACTATATATTTTAATTTTCCAGGAAAACAGCTTCATTAGGCGTGAAAGGTTAATTGTAGGTTTAAGTGGAGTTCAGGGAATGGTGCCGGGTCTGTAGTGAATTGTACAGTCTGCTTCAGGACGACTGAATGAGTGCTATAAACTGTTTGCCCTGCCGAAATGTTTTACTACCTCATTTACTATCTGTCTTCTTTTACTGCTTGTATTTGTAGTTCTTCTAAACCTTTAATGGCTACAGTTTTATTTCACTGTAATCAGATTTAAATGGAAATACCATGCTGGGATGTTTAAATGTTTTTCCTCTGATCGTATATAGCTACATACTACTGATCAGAGTCTTGGCTATCCTTCACATGATTAAGAAAGTGACTTTGGGAAACTTTGATGTTACATAGACTCTAACTATTGTGCAGACTTAATTTAACATTCAGTGTGGCCACCCTCGCCAATATGCAACTAAGGCTGGATGCATAATTAGAAAATATGCATTTCCATTTTCATTTATCTGTTGGAAGGCCAGCACAAGTGAAGTCATTATTAGGCAAAACTCCAAAGGTGACACTGTTGAACAAAAATGGAAAAACTTCAAGTGCCGAAGACACTGGAATGACAAATGCACTAGTCATACTTGTCTGATCATTTGAAGAGATATTTCCCCTCACCTACTAAAAACCAGTGACAACTACAGATGCCAATGTTTAAATACAAATGATTATTGTATTCTGATTATAAAATTTTGCTTGGCCTTTAACATATCATAATATTTTACAATTTCATTTAAAGACACACTGTTCAAGTTATAGAAAATGTTATCCTACTCTAGCACCACAGACACCTTATCCAACACTTTCTATAACATTGCTGAGCACTCCCTCACTTTGATACGAATTGTTCTCTCATTGGGTAGAATGTGCTGAGTAAATCATGACCATGACTGTCTCAAATCATTGTTTTTAATGCAAATTCTCACTGTTCTTGGCAAGTGATCTTATCAGTTCTATTTTCTAATTACATACTCAAAAACTTTACTTGGTTTATTTAAAATATTTTGTTGCCATTGATTTTGGAGACACAAACACTTACTAGAATCAGACTTGCAGCTACCTTTCCAGATGATTAAGTAAATTTGGAACTCAAATGGAAATTCCTTCTTTCTAAGTCAAGTGCAGAAATATTTTCTAGTATTTTCTTCTTTCAATTAAAAAACCCCCAACAATTCTGATACTTGACAATCCTTATTGTAAACCCTAGTCATTCTTAATTTAAATGCTTACTGCTCATTGAAGAAATGGAATGATGGTGGTATTGTAATAATGGCTATATTTTATTTTTCATTTGGTAGAGACATTGTATTTCAGTGTTTCTAGTGGAAAAATGTCATTGGCTGCCTTAAGTGAGGTTATGTATGTGAAAGTGTTTTATAAACTATAATGTATTATATAAAATTAGTTAATAATTTCAATAATAATCTGTTACTACCAATAAGAAATCACAGTCAAACTATAAATGCTCAGAAAACTCCAAAGACTTGAGGATTAAAAAATCATTTGAGAAGCAATGATTTCCTGAGCACCTACTATATGCCAGGCACTGCTTTAGTCCCCAAGGATTTAGCAGTGAACAAAACCGATGATATATGAAAGATTCTGTACCTCTTGGAGTTTACATTATAGTGGATCTAGCACATGAATTCTTTTGACCAAGTCATTGTGAGGATTAAATGTAAAAGGGCTTAAAAATGCCTGGTATATATAAGAGTTCAAAAATGGCAATCTTCATCATCATCATCATCGTCATTCTCATTAACATCAAGTGAGAAGCTTGAAGTCAAATAGGAAATAGTAGACAAAACTCTAGGCACTCAAAGATTTTGCCTGTATCTGTAAAAGCATTCATTCATGCAAAAATCAGTATGTCTACCATGGGTTGAAATGCCGTGTAAGGAAAAAATTATTAGAAAGATAGACTCAAAGACAGACAATGCCAATTTACAGCAATATCATCAATGAGGTGATTCTGTATACCGCCCTCAAAGCAGAATTTATGTGATGCCTGCGATGATGAAAATGAGAATTTGCTCATGCGGAAATACATGACTTATGTGTGTTGTCCACTCATTAGGAAATGCAAAAATAACTGAAAGTGATAATGGCAAAATAGACGAATGACAACATTCAACAGAGAAAGCATTTGTTTATACTAATATTGCCCATGTCATTGGAAATACTACTAATAATGGACTTTCATCATTTTTCAGAGTTACAAAATGCTTTTACATTCATTAACTAGGTTGTTTCTCAAAACTATTCTGTTGAAGTGGGTCAGGAAGCTATTTTTGTCCTGATGTCACAGATGGCCAAAATGAGGCAGGGAGTGGCTAAATGACTAGTTCATGCCCACACAGCTGGTGACAGTGGTGGCACCTGAACCCACGACTCCAGATCCCTTGACCTGCACTCTGCTCATCTGCAGCTAGAAGAAGGAAGTCACTACTTTGGTGCAAATGTCTCCCACATGATTGTGAACTAGAAGAAAAAGAAAAACAAAACTTAGTAGAGATGTGAAATCAGCTATGGTCAAAAACATTGAGTAATTGCTGATAGTAATAAAAACAGTAATGATAATAATACAAAAAACCATGATTGATTCTGTTAACATCAACTGAATGCTTGCAATAAGCCAGGCATTACCCTCGCACTATGTATGCATTATTTTATCAGGATATGCAGTTAGGAGTGGGTGACAATACAGGTTAAATTGAGAAACACGTATTGAGGGCATATTGCAGGCAGTGTTGTTGTAGCTGGCTGTTCTCAAAGAACATCAAACTAGGGCTAAGATGCAAGAGCTCCTATATTTGCTGACAATGGTGCAGAGACCAACTCTGTGAAGTAGGCAGAAGCCACGAGGAAAAGAAAGATAGAGGTGTGATCTCTAAGGGGAATGTAGAGGTTGACGATTCCCAAGAGACATGATCTCTGAACTGAGATTTGAATGATGAAGAGGAAGAAGTACACTGGCAGGAGGGGTGTAGTGTGTTCCGGATACTGGAAACTACAAAATCAGCAGCATGGAGAGAAGGAATATTTGAGAAACTTCGGGACATACATTGTAAATGGAACGATAGGAGAATGGTAAGAGAGAAGACAGGAGGTCAGCAGCAAAGGGTCCATAAAGCGGCCTTAGATGTTACACTAGGACTTTGATTTTTAATGTGCAAGGCAGAAAGAGCCATGGAAGGATTTTAAGGAGTAGAGAGGCATAATCAGATTTTTATTTCAAAGAGACAGTGTAGCATGGAGGACAGACTGGAGTAGGGGGTGAGGCTACTATTATTGAAACCAGATAAGAATATGGCAATAAGGAGAGATAAAGGGGATGGACAGGATAGATATTTAGGAGAGAGTACTATGGGAGATAAAACAGGGCACTCTTGAGTACCTGGGTGCATACAATTGGTATTCACAAGCATATGATGGAACAGGAATGGGCAGGGTGTGTGGGAAAGCAGTGGATCATTTGTTTGGCTTCAGACATACTGAATTTGGTAACCTGCAGGTCATTATAGTGGACCTGTCTATTTGGATATGCAGGTGTGAAGCTTAGGAATAAAATCTATGCCAGAGACGCAGAATTGGGAGTAATTACCGTAGATGGAATATGAAGATTTTATAATTATATAGGCGGGGAATGCTAGCTGTTGCAATAGTTAAAGCCTGAAATCTCAAGGGTTTAACAAAATCGAAGTTTGTTTCTCATGACGTAAAGTGTTCCTGAATGGTGGCAGGCTGTCTGGAAGGGGATAGAGAGGAACACAGCTTAGCTCTGGTCTATGGCATTATTTAGGGTCTCAGACCGATGACACTTGTGTCATCTTCAATCCAGGGCATCCACCAATGCCTTGAGCATTGGCATCTACATGGTAGGCAGAAGATGAGCAGGTGGAAAAGGTACCCCCACTCTAAAACACTTTGTTCCCATGCCATTAGCAAGAACTGCTGCCGGGCAACACCTCTCCACCACTCAGCTGGGGCGGGGGTGTGTGTGCAAATCTTGGGTGGAAAACTACCACTCTGCCATTAGAGTGGATGAGGCTTCCCTGGTAGAAAGACTAGAGTAAGAAAGGGAGAAGACCCAGAGGAGGGCTGATGGTGGAGAACACAGGAAAATGAAGAGCGGTAGGAGAAACCAGGAATGAGATTGTCCACAAGCTCTGTAACACTGGTCAGTAGCTAGTTATAAGCTGTGGATCCTGTTTCTGTTTGCAGCAAATAGTCCCAAAATTCCATGGAAACTGTAAGCTAGCTTAGTTTGTGGCTTCCAAGCTGTTCTTGACTTGAAATTCAGCATGTCTCTTGAGAAATTTCTCTTGGAAAGCAGTTAGAGTAGGTGGCTGCTAAGGTCACTCTGGTTCTACGAATTCATGACTGCAGCTGCCTTTCTTCATCAGGCCATGGGCAAGGACCTGGACATCCCTGCTGGCTTCCCCTCCATGTGTGCTTGCAGGCGGCAGCAGAGTGGGCTGCCACAGCATTGCTGTAAAGTCAGGGGACTGGATGGGCTCAAGGACTCCCTGGCTAGAAATGTGCATTTGGTCTTGTTAGTTAATGACTTGAGAAGGACTGAACATAGTTCTACAAGAATGAGAACTGCACTGGTAGTATCAGCTATGGTTTGTATTTATGGTTAGGTGCCGTTTCTATGATGCCAAAAACACTAGTGAAGAAGCTGACTCTAAGTTTCACATTACAAGAGTAAAGAGACTGGGCAATGTCAAACACCTGGCTGGGACTTGATCTTGTGTCTAGCCATCTCTGAACAGCCTGGTTGTTTGTTTGTTTTAAAATTTCCTTTTCTAATTGGAAGTCCCACCATAAACGTAACTCAGTTCCTGAAGGAATTGCTTGCCAAACGGAAGAATCAGTTCACTTTCCATATGAGTTCTGATCTCTCTCAAGGGATCTGTACACAGAACCAACAGGAATGCATTTTTATCTGTTTTTTTTTTTTAAGCTCAGATACTTATTTATAAGAAATTATATTACAATTTTAAGTCAAGGCTAAAGTGTTGGGTAGTGATGCACATAATAATTTCCCATAGTATTTATGTGAGGGTATAGGAAAGTATAGGAGACAGATACCAGGCTTATAATATTACATAGCACAGATATACCACAATGAATATTAAAAGACAAGTTATCAACTAGAAAAAATGAATGTTAGTATTTTTCAAAGTGATATTTCTGTTCTCTCAAGTTCCTAGCAGTCAATATTTTTAAAAGTTTGACGTCAAAATAAATAGAAAATATACAATGATCTCTGCAAAGTCAAAATATTAACAAACTCCATTGGTAGAACAAATTTATAACTTCCATATAAAACTATATCATGGCAAAATGGAAGAAAAAAACTAGAAAAAATTATGCAAACACTCACTTGTAGCCATTCAGATGAAATGGAAGGGACAGTGCTGTAGAGAATCATGATTTTTTTCTATTAATATTATTATAAATTGCTTAGACCTTACTGAAAGTTATTATAGATAATGTAATGGCCAGAGGCATTTTAACAAAAACAGGTATGTCTGCAGCCAAATTGATCCTTGATAAATTTCCTTTGCTGAAGGAAAAAGCAGTAGACTTGGACAGTACACTTCTCAAAACAGACCTGAAACCTTTCCTCTGATGTTTGCTAAGTGATCTGGGACCCTGATAGTACACATGCTCTCCAGTAATTCAAAACAGGGACTTTTGGAAAGTCGTTTGATTAAATGACCTCCTTTAATCTAACAGAGGATTCTCTGAAGCAATTTTGAGAATCTGACTGAGTATATCCCATAAATGCTGGCCCTTTTGAGTGAAAAAAGTGTCATGGTGCCCCATTTTGCCTTTGGGAGCAATCAAAGTGGCGTCTGAGCTACTATAGATTGAGAAGTGTCAGAAAGAGTCAGCACTAGTGAGGACCTTTCAAACTCCACAGGCAGGTAAATCGTAGAGAGAACAGACTTCAGAGTGATCTGGAATTTTCTGATGTTATATCCAGGGGGGCAAATACTGCCCTGCATCCACTCCATGGTATTTTCAGACACAAAGAGAATTCTCATAGATTGGTTCCACAATCCCTGCCGGCATGTTTCCTCGGTCATTTGACATGTGTATCTGCAGAAAGGGGCCCTTGTTAACCATAGGTTCCTCATAGGATGGCAACGTGATGGGTTAAGGGATGGATGGAGATAGAAACTATTAGCACATGTCATTACAGAATGTCATTTGTGGGAAGAGATGGAAAACTTTATTCTCTTTATTAGGCATATTCACTCTGGATGCCGTGTACCTACTTTGAGTAAGTGCCTTAGCTGGCATGAAGATGAAAACACCTTGCTTTCGGGTCAATAAAGGGAATCTCTTATGATCAATGGCTGATTAAAGCAAGATCTTCTGAGCAGTAGGCTCTGGGCTGTGTTCTGTAAAGAGTTTTCAAATTAATCTTCCTCTGAGGTCTGGGCAAGGGGCCAGTTCACCATCCAGCTGTCTCTGACTTTCAGCCCAATGGTACATGAGTTCCCATAATTAGAGCAATCATTTTATTTTTAAATAAAGAAAAGAAACTTATATTATCATTATACTTTAGAGGCATTAAATCTAAGAAACTGCAGTGCAGCAGAAGTAAGATACTGTTAGGTTTCAAAAAGTATAATTTAATCAGATTTAGTTTCATGTTCTCTTAAACCCAACTTTCACTTACTAAAATTGGAGAAATGCAGACTACAATTTTTATTTGCAAAGATATTTATCATTTGCCCTAAAGCAATGTAAAAGCAAATCTTGAAAAGACAAATACATGGCTTATAATTAACCTGGATGTTCACCCCTCCCCTCTCCCTTAGTAAAAGGCTGTAAGACTATGTTGTTAAAGCATTTGACAAATTGGGATCCTAATTATAAGAACAAAAGCAAATCCTCTATGAATAACTGCATATTTAAATTAATTGTATTTTGTCCCTCTTTCACTTTCAGGAGTTGGAAATAGCAGACCAGTTGTTTTTCTTTCTTTGTTCAAGTACTAACTGAGAAGAGGATGGAGAAGTAAAAATACTGACCCTGAGCCAGTGAGCCACAGTGCCAAAGGGCTACCCATTACTTCTAGAGAGTTAGAATAATCTGCAAAGATGAAAAGTCAGCGTACAAAAACACATTAACTCATAATGCTCATGCCCAGACATTTACCATCCACCAGTATGACTCTTAGTTGTATATTTAATGCACTCTTTGTAGCAGATTTTAAAAAATGCTATCTTTAAAAATGTTGAGTGAGATGCCTGAGATAAAATGTGGTTATATCTTTGTGCAGAATCACTTATGTGACCAAAATTGACCCAGGTGAATATTTTAGCTAAGCCAATTATACCCCAAATTTGATTTTCATTCAAATAAAACCAATAGTTGAATTGTAGGTGGCTGAATCGCCTGGCTGTTGGACTGAACTGTTCAGATCAGTATCAGTTAAGATGCTCTTCGTGGGATGTATGACTAGTTCTGAAGCTTATGTATGGCTAGTTCTGAAGTTTATGGGATGTATGACACGTTCTGAGGCTTATGATCCGACCTGAAGAGGTTTATACTTCAACTCTGAGCATGGTCTCTATTCAGATGTACAATCAAAAATGACCGAAGCAACTTCTGGGGAAGGAGAAAACCAAATAAATCTCTAGAATGACTGCGGTTAAAAACACGTCGTTTAGTAATTTTAACTAATTTGGGAAAAGTACGGCTTAGAAGAAATAAACAAGGCATACAATGTCACATTAAAATAATGTTAAAATACAGATACTGGCATTAAAGTGTGAACTGGGCGTAGCTTATCAACCATAGCTACAGCCCTAGAGTTCAAGTTCAGAGGAAATATTTCCTAAACTTCCTAGAATGTCAATATTTTAATATGTAAGCATCTATACCACATTCTTTGGAAAGATTTTAGGAACTGCACCATCAAATTTCAAATGGTGCTTCTTTCACAGGTTGCTTAACCTTCCTCAAATATTGAGATTGGATTAGTATTTGAAAAGTAAGGTGAACATAGAAAATAAATATTTTTATATAGGAAAGTAATCTGTTCAACTTCCATCTTTAACATATTGGCATATGTTTTGTTCTAGTATTAGTCAAAATTAGCTTTGAGAGTTCCTATGAATTATCCCATAATGTAGCCTAATCACTGCTGACATTTTGAAGGAAGATGTTAAGGCAGCCAAGACAAAACTAAAAGTGGACACAAAATATTACACATATTCATCACAAAATTATAATGGTCCTCCATGAAGTTATTTTTTCTTAAAGTACAATCCGAAAGTGACCATGTCTGGAGGGTGGATAAACTCATTGGACCCTCTGGCCTACTCAAGCCTTGGGTTCCTTCATACCTGGCATGTCTCTGGTTTGTAAGTAGATAAGGCGAAAACATTCTGGATATGTTTCAGTTTAAATTGTATTGTTTAGTCCATTTTATAACTTTTAATATGACATAAATATAAGATAGAATGAGTCAAAGGATTTATGTTTTAGTTTTCTCTTTTCAACTACAAAGATTAGACCCAGAGTTAAGTGAACATTAACTCCAATCACGCATTACCTTCAGAATTTGGTGAACCTTGCCAATTTTAATGTTAAAATGAGAAGTGTTTATTATTACACAAATTCCTAAATACCAGTAAGAAATAAGTGTAATCAAACATAGCATCTATAAATTTTCCTTTTAAAACATAAATTAGCCCCTACAGTTTGTTTATTTAGTCAATATAAAAGTTGAAATTTCCCCTTGTTGAAATGAGTAAAATGCAATCATGATGCAAAATCAAAAGAAAACACAGATTTCGATTCTCTCATGTTTTCCAGGATCAGTATTCAAAATGGGATTTGTGAATAGTTACACTAAAGAAGAACATAAGGGTTCAGTGAGTTTGAAAATAACTTTGTTTTGGACACTCACATTGAAGTGAACTTAAACAATCTTAAAAGTATGAGAGAATCAAGTTTAAAGGACATGTTTCTAAAATCATTCTTAAAATCTTATTCCCAGTAATAAAGGTGCTTTTCATACCCACAAACACAAATACATACATGAAACACTGATTAAGTCCTATGAACCAAGAAGTTGAAAATATTTTATCATATGTATACTGGTACTCTTTGTATTATCAATATGAACAGAAGCAAAATACGTCTCTATTTTTTAAAAAATCTGTTTTACTTCTGGTTTTGATCAGAATATTCCAACAGGAAAAGATAAGAAAGTGATCACCAAAACTGAACCTGGGACCCTTGGTTTGAGATAATTAACTAATCAATAGACAATTATTCTCTCCAGGGAATGCATAGACACAGACATTTATTCAGTAACTTTTCAGATTTTCATACAAGGTAATTAATACAAGCTTCACTATAGAAAATTACATTTTAATGACTTTCTGTTCAAATTACATGAATTTTATGTAAGGAAAAGCTTATGAAGTCTAAGATTTTCTTTCCACCCAAGTTTTTAAAATTTGTGTTTGAATATAGTTCCTTTCATTAACATNTAAGGTGAACATAGAAAATAAATATTTTTATATAGGAAAGTAATCTGTTCAACTTCCATCTTTAACATATTGGCATATGTTTTGTTCTAGTATTAGTCAAAATTAGCTTTGAGAGTTCCTATGAATTATCCCATAATGTAGCCTAATCACTGCTGACATTTTGAAGGAAGATGTTAAGGCAGCCAAGACAAAAACTAAAAAGTGGACACAAAAATATTACACATATTCATCACAAAAATTATAATGGTCCTCCATGAAGTTATTTTTTCTTAAAGTACAATCCGAAAGTGACCATGTCTGGAGGGTGGATAAACTCATTGGACCCTCTGGCCTACTCAAGCCTTGGGTTCCTTCATACCTGGCATGTCTCTGGTTTGTAAGTAGATAAGGCGAAAACATTCTGGATATGTTTCAGTTTAAATTGTATTGTTTAGTCCATTTTTATAACTTTTAATATGACATAAATATAAGATAGAATGAGTCAAAGGATTTATGTTTTAGTTTTCTCTTTTTCAACTACAAAGATTAGACCCAGAGTTAAGTGAACATTAACTCCAATCACGCATTACCTTCAGAATTTGGTGAACCTTGCCAATTTTAATGTTAAAAATGAGAAGTGTTTATTATTACACAAATTCCTAAATACCAGTAAGAAATAAGTGTAATCAAACATAGCATCTATAAATTTTTCCTTTTTAAAAACATAAATTAGCCCCTACAGTTTGTTTATTTAGTCAATATAAAAAGTTGAAATTTCCCCTTGTTGAAATGAGTAAAAATGCAATCATGATGCAAAAATCAAAAGAAAACACAGATTTCGATTCTCTCATGTTTTCCAGGATCAGTATTCAAAATGGGATTTGTGAATAGTTACACTAAAGAAGAACATAAGGGTTCAGTGAGTTTGAAAATAACTTTGTTTTGGACACTCACATTGAAGTGAACTTAAACAATCTTAAAAGTATGAGAGAATCAAGTTTAAAGGACATGTTTCTAAAATCATTCTTAAAATCTTATTCCCAGTAATAAAGGTGCTTTTCATACCCACAAACACAAATACATACATGAAACACTGATTAAGTCCTATGAACCAAGAAGTTGAAAAATATTTTATCATATGTATACTGGTACTCTTTGTATTATCAATATGAACAGAAGCAAAATACGTCTCTATTTTTTAAAAAATCTGTTTTACTTCTGGTTTTGATCAGAATATTCCAACAGGAAAAAGATAAGAAAGTGATCACCAAAAACTGAACCTGGGACCCTTGGTTTGAGATAATTAACTAATCAATAGACAATTATTCTCTCCAGGGAATGCATAGACACAGACATTTATTCAGTAACTTTTCAGATTTTCATACAAGGTAATTAATACAAGCTTCACTATAGAAAATTACATTTTAATGACTTTCTGTTCAAATTACATGAATTTTATGTAAGGAAAAGCTTATGAAGTCTAAGATTTTCTTTCCACCCAAGTTTTTAAAATTTGTGTTTGAATATAGTTCCTTTCATTAACATTAAATCAGTTAGCTTTAATTTATAAAAAGAGACTGCTAAGTTTTACCACAATAGTTTGCACAGCTTTAATTTGCATTCATGAAAAAACACAATAAATTAATTTGCTACTTGGAACGAATTTGACAAATGCATTAATCATGAAGAAACCAAATTCAGTTTTCTTTACTCTTTCTCACAAAGATAGATGTAAGATACGAGACTACTGATGTTAGCATTCTTTAAGCAAAATGAGATGTAATGATAATAATGAGGATATTCATGGAACTAGAGAATTGGAGAGCTGGAGGGAGCCTTAGAAATTTCCTGGTTTGGTCGGGCGCGGTGGCTTAAGTCTGTAATCCCAGCACTTTGGGAGGCCGAGACGGGCGGATCACAAGGTCAGGAGATCGAGACCATCCTGGCTAACACGGTGAAACCCCGTCTCTACTAAAAAATACAAAACTAGCCGGGCGACGAGGCGGGCGCCTGTAGTCCCAGCTACTCGGGAGGCTGAGGCAGGAGAATGGCGTAAACCCGGGAGGCGGAGCTTGCAGTGAGCTGAGACCCGGCCACTGCACTCCAGCCCGGTCGACAGAGCGAGACTCCGTCTCAAAAAAAAAAAAAAAAAAAAAAAGAAATTTCCTGGTTTAACAAATGGGAAAAGAACAATTCAGTCTCCCAAACAGTCCATAGAGCTGAATTCTGAAGAGGGATTATTTTCATTTTCTCCATTGGAAACCACCACAAAAGTTAGACTTTTTCAAGTACTGACTAGTTTGGCTTTGAAATTACTTTGGTTCTTTCTGAACCATACTACTTCTTGTCCCTAAAGTTTTGAGAGTACAGTTTAGCTCTGAGATTATGCTAAATCATAACATGAAAAACTTACAGCAAAATTTAGGTTTTTTAACAAATAGCATCAAAAGCACTAAAACAATTCCCAACACCTACACTGTGCACTGATTCTCTTGACAAGTCAATAAAATATTGTCAAACACATTTACAAGTTTGTATCTCTGTGAAATACGTCTTTGGATAAAGACGTATTTAACAACAATATACTGTATTGCAAATATTTCTCTTATTTGCTAGTTGTCATTTCATGCTGATTTTTTAAGCTTCAAACTTTTGCTTTTATATATAGTTCAAGCTAAAGGTCATCTTAATGTTTATACGGTGTTTGGAAAGGACTTCCCTACTCTTAGATCATAGCAAGATTCTCCCATGTTATCTTCTAATTTTTTTTTAAATTTAATTTTTTGGTATTATTGAGAAAATTCAAAGGAAGCAACAGTACTTACAGTAGTGTTACTGAAAAGAACAGTAATCACAGTATTCTTAGCAAATGTTCAAACATTATAAATCATTTTTGAATGAAATAGAATTCTACCAGTTTTCAAAGAGAATGCTTCCAGGTTTTGCCCATTCAATATGATACTGGCTGTAGATTTGTCATAAATAGCTCTTATGATTTTGAGATATGTTCCATCAATACCTGAGAGCTTTTAACATGAAGGGATGTTGAATTTTATCAAAGGCTTTTTCTGTATCTATTGAGATAATCATGTGGTTTTTGTCTTTAGTTCTGTTTATGTCATGGATTATATTTATTGATTTGTGTATGTTGAACCAGCTTGTATCCCAGGGATGAAGGTGACTTGATCGGGGTGGATACATTTTTTGATGTGCTGCTGGATTTGGTTTGCCAGTATTTTATTGAGGATTTTTGCATTGATGTTCATCAGTGATATTGGCCTAAAGTTTTCTTTTTTTGTTGTGTCTCTGCCTCACTTTGGTATCAGGACGATGCTGGTTTCATAAAATGAGTTAGGGGAGAGTCCCTCCTTTTCAGTTGTTTGGAATAGTTTCAGAAGGAATGGTACTGGCTCCTCTTTGTACCTCTGGTAGAATTAGGCTGTGAATCCTTCTGGTCCTAGCTTTTTTTTTTTTTTTTTTGGTTGGTAGGCTATTAATTACTGCCTCAGTTCAAACTTGGTTATTGGTCTATTCAGGGATTCAACTTCTTCCTGGTTTAGTATTGGGAAGGTTTATGTGTTCCAGGAATTTATCCATTTATTCTAAGATTTTCTAGTTTATTTGCATAGAGTGTTTATAGTATTCTCTGATGTAGTTTGTATGTCTGTGAGGTCAGGTGGATATTCCCTTTATCATTTTTATTCGTGTCTATTGGAGTCTTCCTCTTTTTTGGTTTATTAGTTTATTATGGGTCTCTTTTGTTAATTTTTTCAAAAAACCAGCTCCTGATTCATTGATTTTTTTGGAGGGTTTTTTTGTGTCTCTATCTCCTTCCCATTCTGCTCTGGATCTTAGTTATTTCTTGTCTTCTGCTAGCTTTGGATTAGTTTGCTCTTGCTCCTCTAGCTCTTTTAATTGTGATGTTAGGGTGTCGATTTGCGGATCTTTACAGCTTTCTGATGTGGGCATTTAGTGCTATAAATTTCCCTGTTAACACTGCTTTAGCTGTGTCTCAGAGATTTGGTATGACTGTCTCTTTGTTCTCATTGGTTTCAAAGGATTCTTGATTTCTGCCTTAATTTTCATTATTTACCCAGTAGTCACTCAGGAGAGGTTCTTCAGTTTCCACGTAGTTGTGCAGTTTTGAGTGAGTTCTTAATCTGAGTCTAATTTGATTGCACTATGGTTGAGAGACTGTTAATGATTTTAGTTCTTTTGCATTCTTGAGGAGTGTTGTAGCTTCTGATTTTTTGTGGTCAATTTAGAATAAGTGGCTATGTGGCACCGAGAAGAAATGTATATTCTGTTGATTTGGGTGGGGAGTTCCGCAGATGTCCTATTAGGTCCACTTGGATCCAGAGCTGAATTCAGGTCCTGAATACTCCTTGCTATCCTTGCTAATTTTCTGTCTCATTGTTCTGTCTAATATTGAAAGTGTGTTAAAATCTCCCATTATTATTGTGTGGGAGTCTAAGTCTCTTTACAGGTTTCTGAGAACTTGTTTTGTGAATCTGGCTGCTCCTTTATTGGGTGCATATATACTTAGAATAGTTAGCTCTTCTTGTTGCATTGATCCCTTTACCATTATGTAATGCCCTTCTTTGTGTTTTTTGATCTTTGTTGGTTTAAAGTCTGTTTCATCAGAGACTAGGATTGCAACCTCTGCTTTTTTTTTTTTTTTTTTTTGCTTTCCATGTGTTTGGTAAATTTTCCTGCATCACTTTATTTTGAGCCTATGTGTGTCTCTGCACATGAGATGGGTCTCCTGAATACAGCACACTGATGGTTCTTGACTCTTTATCCAATTTGCCAGTCTGTGTCTTTTAATTGGGGCATTTAGCCCATTTACATTTAAGGTTAGTATTGTTATGTGTGAACTTGATCCTGTCATCATGATGCTATCTGGTTATTTTGCACACTAGTTGATTCAGTTTCTTCATAGTGTCATTGGTCTTTATACGTTGCCCTCTCTCACCACTCCTATGCAACATAGTATTAGAAGTTCTGGCCAGGGCAATCAGGCAAGAGAAAGAAATAAAGGATATTCAAATAGGAAGAGAGGAAGTAAAATTGTCTCTGTTTGCAGAGGACATGATTTTATACTTAGAAAGCCCCATCATCTCAGCCCCAAAACATCTTAAACTGACAAGCAACTTCAGCAAAGTCTCAGGATACAAAATAAATGTGCAAAAATCAGAAGCATTCCTTTACACCAACAAGAGACAAGCAGGTGGCCAAATCATGAATGTACTCTCATTCACAATTGCTACAAAGAGAATCAAATACCTAGGAATACAGCTAACAAGGGATGTGAAGGATCTCTTCAAGGAGAACTACAAACCACTGCTCAAGGAAATAAAAGAGGACATAAGCAAATGTAAAAACATTCCATGTTCATGGATAGGAAGACTCAATATCGTGAAAATGGCCATACTGCCCAAAGTAATTTATAGAGTCAGTGCTATTCCCATCAAATTAACATTGACATTTTCACATAATTAGAAAAAACTACTTTAATTTCATATGGAACCAAAAAAGAGCCTGCATTGCCAAGACAATCCTAAGCCAAAAGAACAAAGCTGGAAGCATCACCCTACCTGACTTCAAACTATACTACAAGGCTACAGTAACCAAAACAGCATGGTACTGGTACCAAAACAGACATATAGACCAATAGAACAGAACAGAGACCTCAGAAATAATGCCACACATCTACAACCACCTGATCTGCAACGAACCTGACAAAAACAAACAATGGGGAAAGGATCTCCTATTCAATAAACGGTGCTGGAAAAACTGGTTAGCCATATGCAGAAAACTGAAGCAGGACCCCTTCCTTACATCTTATACAAAAATTAATTCAAGAATGATTAAAAACTTAAATGTAAAACCCCAATCCATACAAAAACCCTAGAAAACCTAGGCAATAACATTCCTGACATAGGCATGGGAAAAAACTTCGTGACAGAAATGTCAAAAGCAATTGTAACAAAAGCCACAATTGACAAATGGGATCTAATTAAACTAAAGAGCTTCTGCACAGCAAAATAAACTATCATCAGGGTGAAGAGTCAACCTACAGAATGGGAGAAAAGTTTTGCAATCTACCCATATGACAAAGATCTAATATCCAGATTTTACAAGGAACTTAAGCAAATTTACAAGAAAAAAAGAAAACCCACAAAAGTGGCAAAGAGTATGAACAAACACTTCTCAAAAGAAGACATTTGTGCAGCCAACAAATATGTGAAAAAAGCTCAACATCACTGATCATTAAAGAAATGCAAATCAAAACCACAATGAGATACCATATCACGCCAGTCAGAATGGTGATTATTAAAAGTCAAGAAACAATAGATGCTGGTGAGGCTGTGGAGAAATAGGAATGCTTTTACACTGTTGGTGGGAATGTACATTAGTTCAACCATTGTGGAAGACAGTATGGCGATTCCTCAAGAATCTAGAACCAGAAATACCATTTGACCCAGAAATCCCATTACTGGGAATATACCCAAAGTAATATATGTCATTCTACTATAAAGACACACATATATTTATTGTGGCACTATTTACAACAGCAAAGTCATGGAACCAACCCAAATGCCTATTAATGATAGACTGAATAAAGAAAATGTGGTACATATACAACATGGGATACTACACAGCCATAAAAAGGAGTGAGATCATGTCCTTTGCAGGTACATGGATGAAGCTGGAAGCCATCATCCTCAGCAAACTAACACAGCAACAGAAAACCAAACACCATATGTTCCCACCCATAAGTGGGAGTTGAACAGTGAGCACACTTGGACACAAAGTGGGGAACAACACACACCAGGACCTGTTGTGAGGGGTTGGGCGTGAAGGGAGGGAACTTAGAGATGGGTCAATAGGTGCAGCAAACCACCATGGCACAGGTATATCTACGTAATAAACCTGTGCATTCTACATATGTGTCCCAGAACTTGAAGTTAAAAAAAAAATAGAATTCTAAGTTTTCATCTACTACATACATATATACATATATGTTTTATGTATATATGTGTACATACATATATTTTGTTACTGGGTTACATAAGGATGTTGATACAATAATTTAAATCAGGAGACCACTTCATTAGAGCCACTTCACTGTTATCAGAGACACTTCAATCCTTCAGCTAAGGCTTGGACAAGAAAATACTGTAAGGGACTACAGAATAATCTTTTAAAAATTAAAAATCCTTTTGAGACTCATACATTATGTTGATTCATGGAAATTATTTATATTCCCCCTTTACTGTGGGCTAAAGTAACACTGATATCTTAGGAACAGGAAGAGAATAATCCATCTGCTACCTCACCATGCATGGTATTTTTCTTGTGCTAAAAATTCTAAATTCTTTTGATCTCATTGGGTCTTTGTTTCTGTAGAAATAAATTTATTCTCCTCTTAACCCATTGTTCTTTCCTCTACACATTGTTTTTATATGAAGAACTTGCCTTACTTATTTTCTTATTAGATTTTAAAACTTAAAACATGTTCTTATACTACTACATGTGTCAGATGGGAAAACTCAGCATTGATGGAGTATTTCTGCTAAAGATAATCTTAACTGACTTTTGAAAATGAAAACTATCACAGGCTTCCCAGGCTGGGTACTGACTCATGCCTGTAATCCCAACACTTTGGGAGGCCAAGGTGAGAGGATCACTTGAGCCCAGAATTTGAGGCTGCAGTGAGCTTATGATTGTACCACTGCACTCTATCCTGGGGGACAGAGCAAAAACCTGTCTCTAAAAAAAGAAATTAAAATATACTGAGTTTTAATAAAAAGAGATTGAAGATTGGGGTGATGAAAATGTTATGGAAATATATAGTGCTGATGACTGCACAACTGTGACAATATGAAGCCACTGAATTGTACAATTAAAACGGTTAAAATGGCAATAAATAAATAAATAAATAGGTAGATAGAATGAAAACTATCCTGGTTGCTTATTTATTTATATGAAAAGATTTTATTACTTTGTGTTAAGTATATTTAATTTTTCTGGGTTACTCATAATCAGAAAATGTAAATGACATGAAATTTTAGCTGACTACATGCAAACCACCCTCTATCCGCTTTCTTCATTAAAACATACAGATCCCTGTTGACAACTGATAGTTTTTCTAAAAGACAAGTATTAAAATCAAAATATTTTCCCATACTCAGATAATGTCAAACTGTCCATATGTATTTAGAGAATTTCTTCACTTCAAACAAATCTTAGTGCTGAAAACCAGTGAACATGGGGGCAGGGTTCAGAGTAGTTTCGGGCCCTGGTCTGGCACCTCCTTGACCTATAGCCCTGGGGAATGAGGCTGGCAGCAGTCTCAATAGCTGAGCTATCCTTCATCCTACAACTGGAGGTGAGTCAACAATCCCTAAGGCAGGGAAGCCAGCTAATGTTTAAGAAACATTTTCAGACATAGGTTTAAAATATAATAATTTTTGGTTAACTCTCGATTAGTCACAATATTAAGTTAATCTATTTTTATTTTCTAATACTTGAAAATGTGGTGTTATAAAATGTTATATAAATCGGGATAATCCCATATAAAAATGAGTGGATTCACCAACACTTTATGCTAACACACTTTTTAAAAAAGATTAGCTACTGCATGAAGTGAAATTGACTAATACAGTATTTCTTCTGGGATTAATACTGGGTATACTTAGGTGTCTCTACCACTTGTTCTCAACACCTGAGCAATCTCCTTAAGAATCAAGCCCTAACAAGGAAGAAGAGCTATAGTTCAAAGGTAAATTAGGGCTGTATTATCAAACTATAATACAGTGAAAACCAGAAATATGGGGGTAAGAGGTGTAAAAGAATGTAAGAACCTTAACAGTTATTGTAACTGGAGCCTCTTTTCTCATCCTTTAAAAAAGGTGCTAATTCCTAGAGTTTTCTTCTTTATCATTTTTAAAAAAAACCGCTTTATTGAGGCATGACTGACATACAAAAAGTTGTACATATTGCTTCTTTATCCTTTAATACATTTTAGTTCATATATAAACTTCTGAGACAAAAAATACTGCTTAAATGCAACCTACATCCATACCCTTTAGACTATCTATAATTAATTTTTTCTCTTCTTTTTGTCATTTATTCTTCCTCTGTCTCTTTCTAAACCACCCCCTTTAGTTCCAAGCTTCCTTTACTTTCAAAAGCAGGCGGTGTGATTGCTGGTATTTGACATTTTTGATTAAATAATAGCATTATCTAAACCATCTTCTATTCTTCAGGGACCTCCTTTTGTGAAACTCCAAAAATGTCTTCTAAAATCTTCCTAACGCTATCTTATTCTGTGAGCAACTCAGACTGTCATATCATTATTTGATACTGTAGAAGAGAAGGAAATTTCAGATGATTTCAATAACTATTTCTGTTATTGTACTATTTCTAACTTTTCATTTTAGTTCACAGATAATTTCCATTTAAATATCTTCTATATATACATTAGTTATAGAAATAAGTGCTGATATTTTGATACTTCTTAACTTCTTTTTTCTCTTAAAAACTGTTTTTTGCAATTTTAGTGTTAATATCTATGTAATATTGGGTTTAAACGACTTCTTTTTATGTGTATTGACTAGAAGAGCTCCTGCTTTCATTAATGGTTCCATCTAATGCTGTGAAGGTGACTGTTGTAAAAGACACAGTAAAAATGAATCCAGATTTTGGTTAACCAGGCAAGGTCATTTCAAGGGACAGCTTAAATCTATTCCATGCACTTTTGGGCTCCCCTTCTCCTTATACAAATTCCACCTGGGGGCCTTTAGCAAATGAGTCTCAAGCCAGATCTGGCTAGATGGGGTCTTGTGCCTCTTAGATTCTGGGTGTCTATAACACAGGTAAACAATTATATTATTCCCCAGCAGGGGATGGGTGACTGTCTCACAATTACAGTCTTCCTATTACTCCCTCTCGCTCACAACCAGTCATTTGCCATTTCTTTGGAGGTGCTTGTACTAGCTCTGGCTTTCCCGGTCTGAGTTCCATGAGTAGCAGCAACGATGACAGAGGTGAGGACAGAACACATTTTACCACAACTTCACGTGCCTGATATGATCAGAATAAACTGGTAAGGCAGAGTTTAGAGTGACCTGCTGGACATCCGTGAAGGTGAAAATAAAAAGAGCTCAAAATATGTTTGTTTACAAAATCATGAGTCTAACATAACATGGGCATGGAATAGTGGGGAATAATGTGACAAGAATGCTGTCCATGAGTCTAAATTTTGAGTTGTTAGGAAGGATGAGACTGGACTTCAATGACAAGAGGATACTGGGGGACACAGGCAGGTGAGCAGACTCTTAAAACAACAATACATTTCAATTTATAGGGTTTTGGAGTGAATATGTCCCCCCCAAATTCATATGTTGAAATCTTAGCCCACATGTGATGATATTAGTAGGCGGTGCCTTTTGGTGGTGATTAGGTCATGAGGGTGGAGCCCTCATGTATAGGATTTGTGTCCTTATAAAAGAGATTGCAGAGAGCTTTCTCACTGCTTTCCACTGCATGACAACACAGCAAGAAGACAGTATCCACGAATCAGCAAGAAGGCCCTCACCAGACACAAAATCTTCTAGCACCTTGATCTTGGATGCCTCAGCCTCCAGAATTGTGAGAAATAAATGTTTGCTGTTTAAGCCACCAGTGATATTTTTGTTGTAACAGCCCCATGGACTAAGACTATATATATGTGTGTATGCATATGTACATATGTATACATATATGTATACATAATATTAATTATGTATACACATTCAGTATGGCATCTATAGCACAGAATGTTAATACCTTCATCATCATTTTATCTGAAGAAAACCAGCCAACATTCACTGTGATTTTTAAATGTTTGCACTTTTTGATAGACTTGGTGGGAAATAATTAGACATGTTGGAAGTTTCCAGTATGCCTTCTGTACCTATCACTGAGGAACTTTGAGCTGAGATCATAATGAGTAGAGCTGTAGTAGAAAACATTCTCCATTCTGCTGCACTTCCTCCGGGCTGAGCGAACACACCGCTTCTTACTGAGTATGTTTCATTTAGCATTTCAGCCAGCTTTCCAATTTAGCTAACTTTCAGGTTCTCTTGTCAACTTATTTACTTGCGTGCCCAAGTAGAATTGGAACACCTCTTTTGCATAATCACAATCAGTAGAATTGGAACATCTCTTTTGCATAATCACAATCTGTTGACCCCTTATCTTTTGAAGATCTGATGCACAGACTCAGGGCAATGCTGGTTCCCGCTGGAAATGTGGACCTCAGTGGTGGTATTTCTTCTTCCTATGGGGTTATGTCTGTGAAGTTTTATTGCTGAGTCAGGGCTTTGAGATGGGTTTTATTTATGTCTAGAAGTTTTATTGCTGAATCATTTTAGGCAGTCACAGTCAAGTTCTTAGGTTTCCTAGTTATTTGGAAATATTTTACATCCTTATAATGTGAAAGAATTTGCAGATTCCCACTGCAGATCAGTGGCATTAAACACTAAGGAACATTTATTACCTCTGCCTATCCAAATTCTGTTCATCCCTTCAGACCCAGATCAAGACCCAGCTTCACCAGCAAGCTTCTCTGATTACCAAAGACTGCACTAAAATTTCTCTCTTTCTGAAATTCTTTAGCACCTAAAGCCCATACTACATAATTCGACCTCTGGAGGTTTTGTTGTTTATTGCTGTTTTAGCAGTTACCACTGAAGAGGGTCTGGCTGTGTGTTTTATCCCCTTTTGTCATTCCCAAATCCCTAACCCCACTACATCTCTACTATATAAATACTTATTGGTTAATTCTAAAAATTCTAATTATTTCTTCAAAGTTACTGAAATAATTGCCCGAAATTATTTAAACTTTTCCTGAGAATTTCTTAACCTTATATTCCACAAGGAATGTAGCTAGCACTACTTCTTGATCTGCAACTACTTAGAGGGCAAAGGAAAGACACTAAAAAGGCCGGGTGCAGTGGCTCACACCTGTAATCCTAGGACTTTGGGAGGGCAAGACGGGCGGATCACCTGAGGTCAGGAGTTCAAGACCAGCCTGGTTAACATGGTGAAACCCTGTCTCTACTACAAATACAAAAAAATTAGCCGGGTACAGTGGTGCATGCCTGTAATCCCAGTTACTGGGGAGGCTGATGCAAGAGAATCGCTTGAACCTGGGAGGTGGAGGTTGCGGTGAGCTGAGATCGTGCCACTGCACTGCAGCCTGGGCTACAGAGCAAGACTTCATCACACACACACACACAAAAAAAAAAAAAAAAAAAAAAGACACTAAAAAATAGATTGCTAGGACATATATCACACAAATCTGAGATTTTTTTTATTCTACAGCAAGGCAATAAACATTTTGAAATGGAGTTTAAACATGATATAAATCTTATTTCTGGGACCTCTTATTTACTATTTTAACAATTATTAGAAATAGAATTTTACAAAAGAAAAGCCAATCAACCAAAGAATACTTGTTAATAATTACAATAGCAGTGACTTTTATTGCCCCCACTTATTTTGTTACTTGTTAATATGGAAAATGCCAGGTGAGGGAGTGCTGAGCTGACCTGAAATACTGTAGTAAGAATCAAGCCCTGCAGAAAATTTTCACTGGAGCATTATTATGAACAAAATGTGGTTAGCATAAATATCTTAAATATCTGGTGAGCTTTTTCATGGGGTCATTGTTCCTTACAAAATGAGCTATGAGAAAAGTAAACAATAGTATTTCCTTCAAAATATTAATCACGTATGAGTTTTTACTCCATGGTAAGGATGTTATACATTTAAATAACCTCTGTCATTGAAAACAACACAAACCAAAAACCAAAAACCACTACATAGTGAGCAGACATTTTGCTTACTTTGTCTAATGTAGTCCACATGATCACTCTAAAAGGTGAATATCATGGCCCTGTTTTACAGAGGAAGAAAGTCAGGATCCAGAGAGTGCCCGAGGTAGCACAGCTACTAAACTGGCAGTTAGAGTTAGACGCCATCTCAAAGCCCTGACAAGGTTCAGCTTTGGCAGTGTTGCCACATTTGTGATTTGGACTGTACGACCTCTATGGTTGTACATAGCAGCTCTCTTCACTTGCATTGTAAAAGTGAAAACTTGGAACTTAATTTTTGTACCATACCTAGAGGCAGTTCCTGACAGGGGGCCAATCCTGAGCCTGGTCCTCCTAAGCAAAATAAATACCCAGACAGAAGGAAAAGGGAGATGTTGGAAACACGGATTCAGGGTATCTCAAAGTGGGATACAAATAACTTTCTCTTGGTCAGAGAAAGAACTCCCAGTAAACAGAAGACCCTGAGCTCCCAAGGCTGCAGCTTGTATCAGCACTGAGACATCTGGACAGACGCAGAGTAGTTGGGGAGTTGGATGTCTGGCAGTCTACATTGTCGGGATCTCTCTCCTAAAGAAATATTCAAATAAGACTTTCATGAATTCTAATGCATGTGGGGTTACGCAATGAAAATCAGTACAAAAATAGGATTTGCTTTACAGAAATTTACCGTGCAGCCACGTGCTATAAGCTATATAGTCCGTGAGGCGAGGGAGAGCTGAAATCATAGCACGATGTTCCCTGTCTGTGCAAGTTCACTTGCTTTAAGCGTTCTATTTACAGCCATTTTGCTTCTTTGCCTCTGTGTTGGTGCATGACCAATAGACCGAGACTATTTCAAACAAAAGGTCTCTGAGGGCGAAGGCTGTGTAGACTTGACTTGATGTGTGGAACGCAGTCAGAGCCCAACAGGCATTGTAGGAATTTATAATGTTATTTGGGGCTGGTAATTATGATTAGGCTATAGCTTAAATCTGAAGCAATTTGGCAGTAAAGTTGAGACCAAAACATGGAGTCGTTGCCTTCCAGCAGTCACAATCCAGTATGTGGTGCATGAGTATGATGCTGCAATTTTAGGGAAGATGACTGCCCTTTAAGATGGTCCATTCAAACTGGAAAGCCTTCTAGACAAATTTGTGAGAAGGGTTGACTCACCAATGTGCCTGCGAACACTTTCAAACTATACTTTAAATGATGCTTTGCTTTGAACAGATCACTGGCCCAATTCTTCCCTTTCTCTGAGTCTGTAACTTCCACAGAAATCAATGAGAACTGAATATTCAAAAGGGACCAGAGAACAAAGTTGCAGGTTGAATTAATGGGATAAAGGAATGCAGATCTCTTAAAGCCTCTGCAATTAAATTGTGGCCTTATACAATCCTCTAGGGTCACCAGCAATTTGCTGGCCTAGGAAAGCCAGCTGACTTCACTTTCAGAGGTGTCACAATTTACAGCATGCATTTTCTTAGACATTAACGCATGATCCTTTTTAGCTCAAAATCTACCTCCTCACTTTAATCTCTTTAGAACCTGATACCTTGGAGTCTGGGATTTCATTCGCATGTCCTTATCACCAGCTAAGATAATCAATCAAGAGGCAAGACATTCATTTAAGAGTGCACAGCTAAGCACATGTGGATATATTATTTTTCTATGCATATATTAGTTTATGCATCTTATCTATATCTGTACCAACACATGTATTTATATATACCTATGTATGTTAATTATCTGATGTTTTTCCCAACTAGAATCAAAGCTCCAACTGATAAGAACTTTGTCTTATTTAATCATTACATCCTTAGCACTTGGCTTCACTGTAACTGTCAAATATTTTTGATCATCGAGACATTTACAAACATATTTGACTGGATATTCATAATGCCACAAGAAGAATATTTCAGTAATTCTCTTAAATTTTTTTTGTCCAAAGAGAAAAACAGTATCACTTACTAACCATATACTGTATTCTAACTTCTTTTCAAATACTTTTCTTTCTCAGTAAATTTTTACAACAGTGGAGTGTGATGTCATATTTTATATTTTTGTTACAAATAGTTTAGAAATGGAGGTTTAGAGAAATTAAACAACTTTGCCAAGGACACAGAACTAGGAAGGCGCACAGTAGAAGGATGAATCCTCTTCTGACTGCAAAGCCCATACTCATTTCCCTTATCTTACTTCTTAACATTTGAACAATCGGGAAAAGAAGCATACTTATAAAATGGAAAGGTCTCCACCAGTCAACCATAAGAAACAGTGATGACTATGAAGTGGCCTTCAGTATTGGGAAGTACCAAGTAGGTGTCCAGATAAGCTGAAAGGGAATGAAGTGACAGGAAGGAAAGGTCTGGGACTGCCTCACCAGCAGAAATACACCAGGCACCTGGAAGTCCTTGCTGGTTACCTGCTCACTGCTCAGGACAAGACCACTCAAGCTGGGTATGTACGTGGCATTAACCAATCTCCATCTGCCTTGACTCATTTGGTGGCCTATTCCATACAACCAAATCTCTGCTCTTTGGTCAACATGACCTCAGAATCCCATCATTTCCACAGGTGTAATAGACCACACCAGATTTCTTCCCCTCTATCCTATCCTTCTCCAGTGATTTCTATCTTCCCTGATATACCATCTGTATTAGGTCATTTTCGCACAACTATGAAGAAATACCCAAGATTGGGTAAATTACAAAGAAAAGAGGTTTAATTGACTCACAGTTCTACATGGCTTGGGAGGCCTCAAGAAACTTACAATCAGGGTGGGAGGGGAAGCAAACACGTTCTTCCTCACATGGTAGCAGGAGAGAGAAGTGCCAAGTGAAGCAGGGAAAACCCCTTATAAAACCATCAGATCTCCTGAGAACTCACTATCACAAGAACAGCATGGGGGAACTTCCTCATGATCCAATCACCTCCCACAAAGTCCCTCCCCGAAAACGTGGGGATTATAATTTGTGTTACAATTCAAGATGAGATTTGGGTGGGGACACAGGGCTAGGTCATATCACCACCCCTCCCAATATCTTCATGAAGTGTTTCAAATGCTAACCACATTCCCAATTTGTACTTATTCCCAAAACCTACATCAGGGTAGGTTGAGATGCCCCCAGTCACAGTTTGGGGGCATCCATGAGCAGTCTGGATAGCCCCAAAGGCTATGAGCCATGCATTGTGACTCCATCCATGCTTTCTGCATCGGCTGACATTGTCCTACACTCTGGAGGCTGCTTCTATTGTCCTTAACTAAACATGTGAGCAGTGCTGGGAGGCACAGCATCGTGTAACTGGAAGCTGAAAGCCATCTATGAGTTAGAGGCAGTAGTAGTAATAAAACCTACCATGTACTGTTTCCTCTGTGCCAGGTATTGCACAGATGATCAAATGAAATAATCCAAATAAAAGCTCACCACCCCAGGAGGCAGAAGCTGCTATCCCCATTTTATAGTTGAGGAAACTGTAGATTTACAGTAGTTAAGCACTTTGACTAAAGGTTTGCAGCTGGTATGTGACAAAACTGGGCTTTGAATCAGGTCTTCTGGTCCTAGAGCTAGTCCTTTGCCATAGTGCTACCCTGCAGGGGTCTGGGTGATTTTTGGAGCCACCTTTGGGGGCTGGTGTGGATGGGGATGATCAAAGGACTCAGGACTGTGTTGGTGGAGGACCTCTGCATAATTAGGCAATTGGAATGTTTAAGATACTGAGGGCAGCTGGGGATATGAATGTTCTGTATGTGAAAAAGAATGAAAATTTGTAATCACTTAAAATATTGCTTTAGACACATACTGCAATTTAGTTCATAAAGTACTTTTGCAGCCTGTTATCCATCCCACTAATACTTTTTTCTCTCCAGTGCCTGCATTCTATGCTACCAGCAGCAGCTGCCCCAGCTTCTTTACTGCATCAAAGTTTTCATACACATTATCTCACAATTTGTCTGCTGAGGTAGGTGTAGGGGACACTGGGGGAAATGGGGAGCTCTGGGCAGTCTAGTGACTTTGCCATGGCCACACGGTTAGTAAGTGGTGGCAGCCAGGTCTGGTCCTCAGTCCCATGCTCTCTTCCTGACTTGTGTGGAGGAAGACCCTTTTCACTTCACCATTGCTACCATATGAAGAGTTGATGACATTCTTCCAAGATTTCAGGAGAATTAATTGTGGTTGACATTTTGTGACATCCTTAAATATTCTTTGCATTATTATGATAGAGCTTTGTGATAATTCATGGAATTTTTTTTTTAACCATTCATCTAAGCTATCAATTTTCTACTTTTATAAATCAGTTGTGTTGAGCATTTCTGTTTTGAGTATTTGACCAAATTTCTAATTATTTCCTTAAGGAAATTCCTAAAAATGAAATTACTGAACCTGAATATGAACTCTTTTGAAGCTCTTGATACATAGCTCCAGTTGCTTTTACTGAAAGACCTATCACACTGTTCCTCCACCAGCAGTATTTAAAATGTGCCTACTTCATCACATGCACACACACACACAAAGATATAGATATGTATTTCACTAATTTGACAGGTGAAGATTATTGTTTTAATATCGATTTTATGGACTACTAGTTAGACTACATTTTGATTAGTCATTAGTTTGTTTATCAAGTTTATATTTTGTCCTTTCATTGTATAGATATGTTAATTTCCTTCATTGATTTCTGTGAGCTTTTCCTATAATCAACAATCAATGGTTTATCATTTGTTTGTAGTATTTCCCTGGATTTCCCCCTTGCTTTGGCGGCATTGTTGTATCTTCATTATTGATGATGACTTCTAGAACTAGGCTGCCCTGTCTCCTGTAGTTCTTCCCCCCAAATGCTTCTCGATGTCCCAATGTGTGGGAAGCTGTTTAAGCCACAAGCCTGAGATTCAATCATTGAAGAGTCTTGTGTTAGTACGTGGTGTAGTGGTGAGAAACATAGTACATAAAGGAAGCACATCATACAGGGTTCTATTAAGGTATGCAGATGCAGGAAATGAATCATAAATCATGACTTTCCAGGCTTCAAACTTTCCAAATGGGACTACAGGCACGCACCACCATGCTCGGCTAGTTTTTTGTGTTTATACAAAAATGGCAGCTGCCTGCTAAGGGCTTGGTGGAGGATGAATAGATGGATGACTACACTCTTCTCTCCTGATTGCCACGCCCACTGGCTCTGTAACTTTAGACAAGTCAGTTGCCTCAACTGATGAAATCGGGCCTCAATTTCATGATCTATAAAATGGGTTTTAGCCAGGTGCGGTGGCTCATGCCTTTAATCCCAGCACTTTGGGAAGCCGAGGTGAGTGGACCACCTGAGGAGTTCGGGACCAGCCTGGCCAACATGGTGATATCCTATCTCTACTAAAAATACAAAATATTAGCTGGGCATGGTGCTGGGCACCTGTAATCCCAGCTGCTCGGGAGGCTGAGGCAGGAGAATTGCTTGAACTCAGGAGGTTGCAGTGAGCCAAGATTGAGCCATTGCCCCCCAGCCTGGGCAACAAGAGTGAAACTCCATCTTGAGAATAAATAAATAAATAAATAAATAAATAAATAAATAAATAAAATAGGTTTTAGGCCGGGCATGGTGGCTCACGTCTGTAATCCTAGCACTTTCGGAGGCTGAGGCAGTCAGATTGCCTGAGCTCAGGAGTTTGAGACCAGCCCGGGCAACACGGAGGAACCCCGTATCCACTATAAATACAAAAAATTAGCCGAGCATGGTAGTGTGTGCCTGTAGTCCCAGCAAAGGCTGAGGCATGAGAATCGTTAGAACCCGGGAGGCAGAGGTTGCAGGGAGCTGAGATCGCACCATTGCACTCCAGCCTCGGCGACAAAGTGAGACTCTGTCTCCAATATGAATAAATAAATAAATAAATAAATAAATAAAATACAATGAGTTTTACACTGGGTTGTTGCCAAGATCCACTGAGATAACGAATATGAAAACAACTTGTAAACTAGAAAGCAAAAAAGGAAATGTCAGTCATGCATTTTAGTAGAAGTTTTGCTGTAGTTATTTACTATCTTATAGGAAAAAAATATTGGCAGGCAGGATGAGAAGTTAGGATTTTTCTCAGAGGGTTACTCTCATTTCTTTGTGTGCCTGTCTCCCTGTTATGGTGTACATTCAAATGCCTCTAAAAGGCAGGCACCGTAGTCATTTAACTTGATTTCTATGGTGACCAGCACAACCCAGTGACTGAAATATTTTCATGAAAAGTCTGCAGGAAAATTCTGTTCTACACACATATATATCTTGTATAGTCCATTAAAGGTTAGCATAAAATATTAATGAATGGCCTTTCCTTGCTTGTGTTGGGCGTGGCAGCCGCTAGGAAGAGCTTCACAGATGGGCTGCTGAGTACGGACAATGGGCAGGAACTGCCTGGTGAGCACATAAGGAGGGTGGGGGGTGGCTCAGTTACTGGAACAGCATGTATAGTGGTCAGGAGGTGTGACAGGGTGACAGGGCATGGCCTGGGTCCCAGAAGGCTTCTCTGAGATGGGGAGACAGATGCTGACAAAAACCACCTATCAAAAATTCATCCACTCAGAATAGTCAAATTGAGTGCCCTTGACACAGCATTTAAGAAGTAAAAGAGGTCTATGTAAAGGGTATCACGACCAAGAGTGCGGCTGAAAATGTGGTAACAGCAGCCTCTCTGCTGACCTTGTGGCTTTCACTCCTGTGGGTTTAGTCATTCTTCCTCCATATGGAGGTGACTTGGGGAGGATGTAATGTCAATGGCCCTTCTCAGGTTGGTTTCAGTTGCTTTCTTACCACCTAGTGATGCTAAGGGATCAGGTGAATAAAAAGTGGAACCCTTCCGGAGTGCCAAGCCCTGTCCAGAGGTGAGAGTTCTCATGGTCTTCTCCTCCTCCACTCCTCCCCAAATCAGGTTGCAACATGCCTAGTAACAGCCAACTTTCAATTTATTTAGTTACTCCTAATGCCCATTGAGTAAAATGAGGACTTAGTTATTTGTGGGTATCCCATTTACTTTATTTAGGGAAAATAAGATTTAATAATGCCAAAAACATCCTCTGTCTAGGAATCACTGACTGCTAGAAAGTAATCTCTGATTAACTATATGTTGTAAAAGGAAACACACATTTAATCTGAATTTAAACATATTCAGTATATGTCCTCCCCTTTTTCAAGGCATGATAATTCTCCTTGGGAGTTCTAGAAATATCTCTCTAACATTGACTGGCATTTGTCCTCCCATCACATTATCAAAGTGGAAAAAAACCAAAAAAACCAAAAAAAATGAAGCTAACCTGAAGTCGTGTCCTGTCTTCAGTATGTCTGGCGCCTGGCAAGCATATCTGGTTTGGGGAGGGTAAGATGCAGTAGAAGCAATGGAAGACGAAGCTGGAAGGTCAGGATGGGATCTGATTTGGAAGAGCCCTGGATTTATGCTGAGGAGTTTAGCCTGTATCTTATAGGGGCTTCGTCTTAGCCTCGATGGCAGTTTAAAATTCAAATGAAATACTGAATCCTGAGTACAGTGTGAAGTGGAAAAGCTGCCACTATTTGCATTTAATCTATAAAGAAACTGACGCATACAGAGATTAAGGAATATGCGGAGGAGGATATCACAGCTGCTAAGTGGCAGATCTGAGTCTGACAAGTCTACGCTACTGTGCTTCTTGTACCTTTAACTGACGGCACGAGGAGGAAGGGGAGGGGGATTGCACCCAGGGAGAGAGAGAAAACAAGTTCACTACAGCCATGTACATTATTATTTCACACAAAGTCTTGAATGAATTCCTTGCATGTGGCAATTCTCTAAAGAATATATGTCTATTTTCTGAATAAACAGTAGTGAAAACCCAGAGGTAAAGATGGAAAATAAAAATGACGGGGGTGTGCAGGCATGATGTGCGCACATGTGCCTGCATACACTGCTCTGCCCACCAAGGGTCTACCGCACAGGGCATTATTACCAAGAGAATCAAAGGGAGGTAGTGAATCACACATTCCCTGTTATTAGGTTTAAGAAAAAAGTAATGAGTAGGAAGAGAGGCAGCAGCAACTTTAGAAGCAGAATGTAAGGTGCATTAGGGAACCAGTAGCAGGAGCAGAGTAAGATGAACCGAATATACCTCTGAGAATCACTAACAGCGTGTGCTAGGCAGCAGCTTAGGTGCCCTGAGAAATCTATTCTTACTAGATTTTGCCACGTGCCTCTGTGGCAGGCAAAATAATGGCCCCTCAAGGATGCACATGTACTAAGCCTTGGAATTTCTACATGGCAACAGGGACTTTACAAAAGTGACTAAATGAAGGCCCTTCCGATGGAGAGATTATCCTGGACTACCTAGGTGGGACCAATGTCATCATAAGCATTCTTCAAAGTGGAAGAAGGAGGCAGAAGAGGAGGTCAGAGGGGTGCAGGGTGAGAAATCGACCAACCAGATCCTGCTAGTTTAGAAGATGCAGGAAGGTGGGCATGAACTAAGGAATGCAGGCAGCCTTGAAAAGCTGGAAAAAGGCAAGGAAACAGATTCTTCCCCAGAGTCCCCAGAAAAAAAAAATGAAGATTTGCAGATCCATTTTAGACTTCTGACCTCCAGAACTGTAAGGTAATACATTTTTGTTATGTTTGAAGCTGCCTAGGTCATGGTAATTTGCTAGGGCTTCCTATACGCTCAGAATTGTACTCCATGGAGAGGAGTCAAGGAATATTCAAAATCAAGCAAGCGGCCAAAGGGTTCTGGTCTTATGTGTTCACGGAATCTACATTTCCTCTTCTCTGCTGTTTCTTGTAGGAAGTAGAGCTCAAAATGACCAAATCAGAAAAACGAGAATTAGAAATAATTCAGGAATTTGCATGCTAATGGGTAGAAAAAAGAACTATTACTTTTAAGAAGTTGATTACCTATAAAACTCATAAATAAGACAGTGTATGCTTTCTTCTTTGCCTTATTCAGTATACCTAGTATGTACAGAGAAGTAGGTAGGCAGCTTGCTGGTTAGTTTGTCAAGGATTAAAATGAAGTAAATCCTAACAAGGCCTTTAAGACCTTAATCAGATCTTCTACATGTCATGTCAGAGTAAAAGGTACTCACATTAAATATAACATTTTATTATAAAATAGTTTTAAAGTTTTTTATAATTTTATTTTAAAATATTTGCTATAAGTATCTTATATAATGTATGATAGGTTACGATTATTCTGCAATGATCCTGCTTACTTGGGAATTCTAATGAAGTGAGCAATGAAACATACAGACTACAAGTGTTTTGAAACGTGTATGAAAACTACACTTAATAATGTGGGCATTATATTACATGTTGTAGCTATTAAATTAAGGGATTTCTTAATTTTAATTTTGCTGCTTTCTTATTTTGGAGTAAAAATTTTGTTTTCATTCTCAAACATGTTCATAGGCCCATGGCCTTTTGCTCATAGTGCTTGATGGATAAAGTAGTCCTGTGAGATGAAATAGCAAACAACGCCTGCAACTAACTGAGCTCAACTGTATGAATGAGCACATACCGAAAGGGAAGAGTTAAGGTTACCATAGAAACTGTAATACAAAAATTCTGGAGCTAAACTATTACCAATCCAATCAGCTTGCTACCACAGCTTCCTTTTTGATGATGATAAGCATTGTCATTAACGGGAGGCAGAATGGTACAAGGATCAAGAGAATGGACATTAAAGCAAGGCAATGATGAGCTCCAAGCCGGACTCTACCACTTAGAAGATGTGTAACTTTGGCCAGGTCACTTGGACTCTCTAGACCTCAAATTCCTCATCTAGGAAACGGGGATAGTAACAGTACAGGTTGAGCATCCCTAATCTGAAAATTCAAAATCCAAAATGCTTCAAAATCTAAAACCCTTTGAGTGCTGACTTGACACTCAAAGATCATATTTAAAGGAAATGCTCATTGAAGCATTTCGGATTTTGAATTCCTTGATAAGGGATATTCAACCTGTACCAACCTCAGGGGATTATAAGGATTAAGTGAGTTAATATTTACAAAGCACTGGTACATAATAAGTAGTTTTATATATATGTTTCTGATTTTTTAAAAAAAGTATTTGTTCAAAATTTACAAAGTTCAACTATATGGCCTTCACTGTAAAGATGAAGTCTAAGATATAATCCTGTACTCTAGGCACTGAAATTCTAGGGGGAGGGATGTACTGGAATCCAGGTATGAATAAAGTAATATGAAAACTTTGAAGAAAGTAGTCAGTTCTAATAATGAAAACTGTTTAACCCACTTACAGTTAAAATTGTTTAATTAAAATATATCCAAATATTGAAAAATGAAATTAATCAGCAGATTTACTAAATGTCTATTTTGTCTGCAGGTCTGTGTAATCTACTGTGATTGTTTTGAATAAAGGCATTTGTTAAGAGAGGAGGAAAACAAGACAGAGAGCCTGCTCTGTGCCAGGGCCTTTTAAGATTTTCTTACTGAACTTTCTCAGTCCTGCAACAAACTTTGAGGTATGTATAATCATTCCCATTTTACGAAATAGTTACCTGGGTCTAAAATCTGTTAAGGCAGACAGAAATCTGAATCCAGATAAAATTCTCACCCTCAAAGCCAAATTTACTTTCGCCAAGCCAGTGTTTTCAAACTTTATTAGCAGAAACCTAGCTTTAAAATACAATCATGCACTGTTAAATGTATTATTTTATTAGTGTAAATATAAGTTATGTTTATAGTTTTTAAAACACAATCATAACAGTAAATATTTACTTGTTGTAAAGTCAATCAATGAGAATAATGTGGGTATAGTGATTAACATAGAAATTGGAAATCAAAGGTTATGGAAGTTAGTCACAGTTATGCTAGTCTCAGAGCTTGATTTATTTTTTTGCTATTGTTACATAGTATTAAGAAAACCCTGCATCACACAGTTGTAAATTTTAAAAGAGTTCACCCTATAAACCAGGCTATTCTTCAACTAAACTGATATAGAGGCTTGAATGACATGAGTAGGAATTAACTTCTATTAAATTCTATTTCATAAAAACAATTATTTATCAAGTCCCTCCTTTATGTTAGGCATGGGGCTGGATGCCAGGGATTCCACGTTGCTCATGACAGATATGGTTCTTGGCCTCCAGATAAGTGCTTTGAAAGAGGAATAACCAGGTCAAGAACATTTACTGGAGTAGACCATTTTCAAGAACATTTACTGGACCAGACCATTTTCAAGAACACTTACTGGAGTTGACCATTTACACGGATGGCTTTTTCCCATAAATACAAATATAGGGTCTAGTTAACCGCTTACAGAAAGATTTCTTTCAGTTGAATTTATATTCACAGGTCATAGATTCTTGGCATCAAGTATAGCCTGACTGGAATTATTGGAAGACTAAAACCAGCCAGGCACAGTGGCTCAGGCCTGTAATCCCGGTACTTGGGAGGTCGAGGTAGGTGGATCACTTGAGTCCAGGAGTTTGAGACCAACGTGGGCAACATAGGAAGACACTGCCTCTACAAAACTTAAAAAACAATTAGCTGGGTGTGGTGGTAAAGGCCTATGGTCCCAGCTACTTGGGAGGCTGAGGTAGGAGGATCACTTGAGCCTGCCAGGTTGAGGTTGCAGTGAGCCATGATTGCACCACTGTACTCTAGCCTGGGTGACAGAGTAGGATCCTGTCTTCAAAGGAAAAATAGACTAAAACCAATATTTTCTCCCTCTACTCTCCTTCATTCACTTAGCACTCAATCTCTGCTACAGTTTTAGTAACCCTGGGCACTAGACTAATTACTTTAGTAGCTGGGGACTAGCTCACTTTCTCGTTTGGGTAAGTGCCAGGCCAATAATAATCTTGAGATTTTTAAGGATTTATTTTGAACTCTTTCAGACTTCAGCTGTAATTTATGAAGCACTGAAGGGACTACATCCATGCGAGTGACAGAAACTCCAGGCTGAAACTGCTCAAGCAATCCTAATTCATCCTATGTATCAATAACTCCAGTACCTGGCACTTAGCAATATCAACAATTGGAGAGAATAAACTGTGGATATATATTTTTAAAATTTAGCTCACTAGGACAAGAGAATCTGATGGCAGACTTGATGTTCTTTGGACTTTAATTTGTAAAGTGATTGAATATTTGGACTTAAATTTCTCTCCAGGAATTTGAAAATGGTAGGGAGTTTGTATTCAAACTTAGGGCATCTTTATGTTGACAGTCGATTAAGTATCTTAGCTTAATCAGGTTGTTTGATCTCTACAACCTGTTATGCTGTCTTTTAGAAACATGACTATAGGCCGGGCGCGGTGGCTCAAGCCTGTAATCCCAGCACTTTGGGAGGCCGAGACAGGTGGATCACGAGGTCAGGAGATCGAGACCATCCTGGCTAACACGGTGAAACCCCGTCTCTACTAAAAAAAAAAATACAAAAAACTAGCCGGGCGAGGTGGCGGGCGCCTGTAATCCCAGCTACTCGGGAGGCTGAGGCAGGAGAATGGCGTGAACCTGGGAGGCGGAGTCTGCAGTGAGCTGAGATCCGGCCACTGCACTCCAGCCTGGGCGACAGAGCCAGACTCCGTCTCAAAAAAAAAAAAAAGAAACATGACTATATATAATTTGAAATGGGGAATAGGAAATAGATTTTGAGCCTCGGCCACAGCATAGTCTTGGAGCTAATTTCATGGATGTACAGGTGTCATTAATCTCAGAGCTTGTGAGGGGGAAATCTACACTGTCTATAGTGATCCCATGGTGACTTCCAAAGCAGCATTAGTTGGCACTGGGAGAAGGGCCAGTAGGAGTAAGACTGTCAAGACAGGTGACCTTGACAGGTTACTGATCTCTTTTCCTGAAGGCAACAGCCACACTGCAGGTAGGAAAACAAACAGCTAAGAGTGGTGGCCTAAAAAGGTGCTAATCAGATTTCCTGTGAAGGTGAACACAGTTGACTCAAAACCCAAATGTCACTCCTCTGGATCCAGCACCATGTGCAGTGCTGCCAAATTCTTCCAGGATGGTCCCAGCCAGTGCTGAGCTTGGTGGGAGTAAGGGTACAGGTCCATTCCTGCCTGATGTGGAACTTCGCTGGCAGGTGATTGGCTTGAGGACTTTCCATTGGTCTTTTCAAAACTTTCTTAGGACTGCACCATGGTACCCAATCATTGTTCCTTCCTTTAGCCTTCCCCCTACTGCCTCCCACAAGTGCCAGACTTACATCCTGGTCTGAGGCTGCCCTTACTTACTCATGCTTCCTCCCTATACCCTTCATAGGCATGTCCCCCAATAAAGCTCTTGCACATTTCACCTCATCTTGGTGTCAGCTTCTCAGAGGTCCTGAACTAACACACTAAAAAATCTTAGGGGATGAAAGGATTTTAAAATGCAAAGTTAAAATGAAATGCTTATGGGATCTCCTCGCCATTACCTTCTCCTTCTCCTCCAGCCCAAGTTCCTCTGGATACATTTTGCAAACCGCTTCACAACATAGGAAGTATGGAGGAAAATGGGTTTTACTGTGAGAAGAAAAATATAGATGATTCTTTAGGGAATTCTGATGAGAGGAGATGAAGGCTGAATTGGATCCCAAGACAGGAGAAAGTATTAAAGGTGATAAATACAAGACAGGAAAAGTCACACTTTAAGCTGAACAAAGAACTCTGGCTAAAGGATTTGAATTTCTTTTGGCTCTAAAGAAAGTCGCAGGTAAGGTTCTGAAGCAGGGAGTTTGTCATAGTTAAGAAAGGAAGCAATTAAAGTGAGAAAGTATCTCAGAAGCATTTTCCAGGTCAGTATGAATAGTAACAACATTCCAGAGATAGTGCTAACCAGACAGGGGGAGGGAGAGACTGGAGGCAAAATATAATGTTCCTGAGCCTGATTTAAGCAGCTAAAGCAAAGTCCAGGCCAGGGAAATGGAGGACAGCGGCAAGATACCACGGAGAGGTTTGTTGCTCAGAAGACTGCTTGTATTTTTGAAGTACATTTTCAAAGGGTAAAAAGCAAGTTGAACTTAGCACCCACCAGATGCAAAATGAATGTATCAATATTTTAAAACAATATACAGCATGGAGAGCTAGTCACACTTTAAATAATTCATTCCCTGGTAATTAACCCAAGAATGATATGATAAAAGAGAAACTTCCCCAGTTTGTGTCAGATTACGTATGTTTAAATTTAAAACTTTCATAAGGTACACAAGGGGGCCAAGGGGATCACAGATTCAGAGGCTATCCTGAAAAGTCAGAAGCAGTCTCCAGATTTTGATAGACTTCTGGAAAGATGTGTCAAAAGATCAGCTTGACATGGACAGCTGGTCTTCCTTGAAAATTAAGTTTCTGTGTACAGAGTTCTTCAGGTATCCAATTTCTACTCTCACTTCTGCTTCCAAAAGCAGGTCTCACAGGACTCCACTGCAGCAAAGACCTGTCAAATCCCCCCGTTGCTTTTCATTGCTGAGTTCCTCCTGTAAGTTGTGTCATTCGTGTTAAAATAACAAATTCACATCCAATTGATTTTTGAAGGAAGGAACTGCCTCTAAATTATTCACTGATTTTCCTCAATATACAAACAAGCAGAAAGCGTAGGGGAAAACACATTTGTGAATTGAGCTATTTGCTTTTTGTGTAGCTTCTGTCATCAAAAACATGGGAACATTCACTCCAGACTCTGCTGTTTTCACTTTCTAATATGAGATCTCCACTCATCTCCATGCAAGTATTTCCCTTCCATTAATGTTAATGGAAGTCACTCTGGTGTATCAAGGGGAGAATAGATCCCTTTGTCTTTTTAATTAGTCCTATAAAAAATAAATGAATGCACTATGTGAGTTCTATTGAGAAATAAATTTTGGCCATCCACACTATGCTGCCTTTAAAAAAACATTTTTTTTTTAAAAGAAGATAATATGTAGCTTCCTGGTTGGACACTAGCTAGGAACCAAACACATAAAAAAGTACATCAAGATTAAAGGGATAATAGGTAATTTTGTTCTTTAGGAAGATGATGTTACTAAGTGTGTCTGCAGAGCATGGGCAGAATACAAAGCACAAGGCGCCTTTTAAGATGAAGCAATTGCAACCGCAATTTAATGGAGGACAAGAAAGCAATTAACAGTGTAAAGTCATTGATGCGAAGGATAGACCTCAGGATTAGAATCTTATTAAAACAAAGGCTGTACAACTTGATTATAACGAGCTAAGTTAAAAGATCTCCAAAACAATCTCAGCATGCAGATGTGAAAAAGAAAACATAATTTATGCTATTATTACATTTTGGGCCCTATAAGGTGTTGGTAGCACTGAGATCTTTCACAGGTCAATCTCTAACAAACTGGACAGCTGCTGTTCGCAGGACTTAATTCTTCAGGACTGAACTGAGGGGATAGAGAGCATTTTCTGGCTATCATGATTATCTAGTCAAAAAACGATAGTTCAAAGCATGATGGTTTTTAGCACTGATGTTAGAAACTGTTCTAGAAAAGCAAAGCTTTTTTTTTTCTCCCCGCCTCAGTTCTGTTCCTCTGTGGTGTTTTTATAATAACATCACTAAGACTGTCCTGCCGGTCAGTGTAAAGATAAGCTGTGGTTTGCAATGAACTAATCTATAATCTTCTGACACTTTCCTTGCTGATTTAATGTTTTAAGATAAAAGCATACAAGGGACAGTGAGAAATGAGACAAAGGGCACCATATTAAATGAAAAAAAAAAAAAAAAAAAAAAAACCCACTGCCTAAATCCTGCCATCAATTGACAGTTACCATTTTGATTTGTCAACATCTCCAAGATGGAATAAAAATCTGTCTTAAATAGGCCCTTAAGAACAAGTTAAATAATTTTTTTCACTCAAATATGTACTATCTTTTTAATCAAAATAGACTTGAGTGAGGCTCATACTTTCCTTCAAGTTTTAAAGATGAATTTTATATTTTACAAACCATTTAATAAACTCCATACACATATTTTATCAATTGAGACATATTTGCTTCTATTTTTAATAGAACTGTTTCATGTGTCCATGTGGGAGAAAAACGTGACCTAAAGAGATGACTTTTCCCATAAAATTTTTACATAGTAGGACCAAAATATCAATTCATTAACTCTTAAGAGAATGATGACATTAATAGAGTTGTCCATCTATGCTCCTTCCAGCAGTGTAGAGGAGTCCATATCTGTGCCATTATTTCACACTGGCAAGGAAGTGGACTCTCCTACATCATTGTAAATCAGGTGGATGTAAAGTTGTGGCTATAATTTGCATTTCACTGATTACTAGTGAAATTGACTACTAGTCATATATTTACTGACCATTTATTTTTCTTCTTCTGTAAAATGACCCTTAAATCTTTCGCTTTTTCACTGTACTGCTTTCACTGTACTGCTAGTCTTTTTTATTATTGATTATTATAGGTGCTCTTCATATATTTTGAATTATCATCCTTTGTTTAATATAGCTGAGGCAGTATAGTGTAATGATGGAGTGATTAAAATAACAGAGTTTGAAGCCAGTCAGCCTGGGTTCAAATTCCAGCTCTGCTACTTCCTAACTACGTGGGCATGAGCAAGTTCCCTAACTTCTTTGTGCCTCAGTGCTATCTACAAAATGGGGATGACAATACCACTTGTCTCATGGGTTTGTTGTGAAATTAGCTGCATTAATAGATGTAAAAGCTTAGTATAGCATCTGACACATAATAAGCACTCAAAAATAACTAAATATTATTATTTGCCTTTTGCAGGTTTTAAAAATATTATCTCCTGTTTTGTAGCTTATCTTCTAAACTTTTTAAATGAAATCTTTTGATGAACAGAAGTTCTCAACTTCAGTGTAGCTGAATTAATTTTTTCATGGTTTGAGATTTATATTAAAGAAATCTTTCTCTTCCTTTAAAGTCATTAAGATCTTTTGTAGACTATCTTCTAAATGTTTTATGATATTACCTTTCATATTAAAATTTTAAGCCAAGAGGCGTTAATTTGTGAGTTATAATGGGAAGTACGGGCCCAATTTCTCTTTTTTAAAAAACATGGACAAGCAATTTTCCAGCACAATTTATTGGAAACTGTTTCTTTCCAACTTGTCTACAATGCCAACTACATCATGAATCAAGTTTCTGGATATGTGTAGACTCTCCACTTTTTAAAATTGGTTCATATACTTGTATTATGCCAGTAGCACATTGCCTTAATTAGTATAGCTTTACAATAATTCCTGAAATCCTGAGAAGCAAATCTTTGCTCTTTGATCTTCATTTTCAGGAGTGCCTTGGCTAGTCTTGGCTCTATAATCAAGTTTTTATGAGATGAAGATATTTACTTTTTTGAGGGTGAAAAATTATTCTGGTGGAATCATTTTATGTTCTATATGGCTCTTGAGATCCTTTTAACCATCGGTCATGAAGAAATATTAATTTCTTTTTACAAAGATGATTTGTTACAGGAAATCAAGAATACAGGAAACTGGAAAATCTAGAGTAAAATCTGTCCCAAGTCCAGCGTCTCAAGACAATCACTATTAACAATTTTGCATATCCAACAGGCTTTTCTTTAATACATCTAGCTATATGGAGGTATATTAATATGCAACATTTTACTTTAAAAGTTTTATATAATGGCCCTGCCACAGTGGCTCACACCTGTAATCCCAGCACTTAGGGAGGCTGAGGTGAGCGCATCACCTGAGGTCGCAAGTTCGAGACCAGCCTGGCCAATGTGGAGAAACCCTGTCTCTACTAAAAATACAAAATTAGCTGGGCGTGGTGTCGCATGCCTGTAAGCCCAGCTGCTTGGTAGGCTGAGGCAGGAGAATTGCTTGAACCTGGGAGGTGGAAGTTGCGGTGAGCCGAGATCGCACCATTGCCTTCCAGTCTGGGCAATAAGAGTGAAACTCCGTCTCATTAAAAAAAAGAAAGTTTCAAGTTATGTATTCTGTTTTGCTGCTTATTGTTTTCCTCCACTCAGCCATACAATGTAGAGATCTTTTCATGTCAGTGAAAATTGCCATATTTTAAACAATTTTAAAAATTAGTCAGCTTTGCTACGATAACAAACCTAACAATTTCAGTGACTTGTAACTACAAGTATTGATTTCTTGTTTACACAACGTATCAGGGGTTGGTCATTCATTACGGTTCTGCTTCATGTGCTGTCTCATTCCAGGGTTCAGGTGGTCCCTGTTTAGGACAGAGGCAGAGTGTGGAACAGCAGAGTAGAGACCTGTTATAGCCTTAAGGTCTCCTAGACAAGGTGTGTGTCACCTCCACTCATATGTGTTTGGCCAAAAGGAAACACATGCTCGGCCCCACATTACCAGGCTGGGCCAGTGCAATGCTCATACAGCAGCACTGCCAGGCACACAGTAGAGCATGGGGTAGACACTCCTGTCTCGGAGACGGGAAAGCCCATGCAGGGGCAGCAGAACAGCCTGCCACAATGATGGCCTGGAAGTCTTTCACTGCACAAATCACATGGTGCGAACTGGATTTTGAAAGCTAAATTTGGTATTTGATTAATTAATTTTAAAGTAAATTTGTCAATAGGAAACTAAGAAAAGGAAGTGAATAGACAATTTACATACATACATACCCATCAAAGAAAAAAAAGGGGGCCGGGCAAAGTGGTTGATGCCTGTAATCCCAGCACTTTGGGAGGCCAAGGATGGTCTCGATCAAGACATCCTGGCCAACATGGTGAAACCTGTCTCTACTAAAAATACAAAAATTAGCTGGGCGTGGTGGTGCGTGCCTGTAGTCCCAGCTACTTGGGAGGCTGAGGCAGGAGAATAGCTTGAACCTGGGAGGCGGAGGTTGCAGTGAGCTGAGAGCACGCCATTGCACTCCAGCCAGGTAACAGAGTGAGACTCTGTCTCACAAAAAACAAAGAAAAAAGAAAAAAAAAAAAAGTAACGACCTATTTGAGAATATATTTAATGTTGCTAATAATTTTAAAGAAATGCAAGTTATGACTAACATGAACAATCACTTATGACGTATTAGATAAACAAAGAAGAAACAAATTTATGATATCCAGAGTTGGCAAAAGTGTTGGTTATATATATGATCCACATTGTCTTTTCTTTTACATTTTAGTTTAAAAATCCGGGGACTGCATCCTCAAATTTCAATTTTCAACTTCTCTTCCACAAAAATCTGGCAGCCTGGGCTCATCATTCCCTACTGGTGACAAATAGTTGGAGCAGAGAGTGCCTGTCCCTTTGTGAGGACACTCTTCCATTCTCTATGATCCCATCCCTCCCTATTGTCTTCCACCTGAACCATTCCTTCATTTAACTAGCTCCATGATCCCCAAGCATTTAAGCCTTGTATGTCTGCATAGATCAACTGTCTCTCCTTCCGATTCACATTTAAAATACTTCAATTTTCATTAGGATCAAAAAAGCTGAAATCAATACCCTTGAATACTTCTTCAAATATCTTTAATTCCTTAGAGGGGTTGCTAGATAAAGTACCTTCCAAATTTAGATTAAAAATTACCCCAGTGTCCCTGCAACAATGCATGAGCATGCCCATTTTATCAGATACTGTCAACATATGATATTATGGATTTGTTTCATCTTTAATCATAAATGATAATTCACTATAGTCATAACTTACATTTCTTCACTTATTAGAAAGATTGAATATATTTTCAAGTTCATATAGGTCACTCCTATTGCTTTCTTTGGGGTGTATGTATGTATATATGTATAATTGCCCATTCACTTCCTTTGCCTAGTTTCCTATTGGCACATTAAAAAAATTAGTTAATCAGGACTCTTTATGTTAGGGATACTGATTCTAAGTGATATAAATAGTGTCCTACTTTGATTTAGTCTTTCACTGAGGTTTTGGTTATAGGATTTATGTGTCAGTGTTGCAGTCACCAGCGATTAGTCTTTTTCTTTGTGGGTCCTCCTTATTACGAGTTTCTAAAAACGTTTATTCATATTTCGATCTTATGTATTTATGTATGCCTTTTTATAGTACACTATTTTATCTATCTGGAACTTAATATAAAGAGTAATGGTTGAATTCATATTTTTTAAACAGCTTCTAGCCAACTCTCCCCATACTATTATTGAAAAGTCATCCTTCCTCCATTTATTTTATATTCTTTATTATGGCGCTAAATTACCACATATATTTGAATCTATTTCTGTATTCTTTTTCTTTTTAACTAATTTGTGTAGTGAGGCCAAGGCCCATATTGTTTTAATCTCTATAGTTTTATGTTTTAATATCTGGGATAATTATTCATGCTCCATTAGACTTTTCATTATTATTTTTTCCAGACTTTTACCAGATATTTTTATACCTTTATTGTCTTGAATAAACTATATCACCATTTTTTCAAGGCATCGTTTTACTGCGCTATCTTTGTCAGGTTTTGCATTCTATAATAAAAGTGTAACTGTTTACACTTGCTTCGGAAAACATTGAGTTTTTTCTCTATGCTGTGAAACTGTTTAATTAGCACAGGAATTACCGATTTCTTTGAAATATAAAAAAGTGATATCCTTAAATCATTTTGTGATTATTGGTCACTTTCAGCTTTCCAACTTGTGAATCATTACATACTTTATAATTTAATAGTACAGGCAGAACCATAATCAAAGTATACATATTAGGAAGACAGCACATTACTGAATCTTCACAGAATGGTCAATACGGTTTTATGGTTTTTTAGTAAAATCAATCTGCTGAACGTGTTAGAAGAATTTTACTAACATGGTTTGATGATGATCATGATGATGATGATGATAACAACAGCGACAACAATACAGAAAACGCTAACGGGGCTCCTTGGACATATCCCCTTCTCTCCTTTTGTATTCCTTTTCTTGGATTACGGCAACCTCATTCACCTGGTAGATCAAATTAGTAAACACAAAGCCATCCTTTCCACATTCATATATTTTCTTTCCCCTGTCTGCTACTATTTTGACTTCTCGTTTGAACCACTTGGCAAATTCCTTGCATCTTTCTAGACCCAGTTCAAGCATCAGCTCCTCTGTGAAGGCCTCCCTGATTCCTCTTCTGTACGTCACTCTTGGATACAATTAGGTGTTCCCTCTTTGATTAAGAGTTCTTACACTTTATTGTAATTACTTGTCTAAATGTCTGTCTTTTTCACAGGACATTAGCATCTTTGAACACAGGGCCCAAGTCTTACTCACTTTTACATCCCTGGAATTCAGCAATGTCCAGTATTCAGTGGATGTTCCATAACTGTTTGCTGAATGCACAAACAAGGTCTGTGGTTTTCCTGAGTGGAGGGGGACAGTGACAGGTAGAAGATGTTTCACTGAGGGTTTGTCAGATGAAGGAGTCATAGTCAAGAGCGAGTAGAAAGTGATTATAAATGTGCTGGAGCTTCCACAAAGCTGGAAATAATGCATTCACACTAGAATGGCAGGATGAGCACAGTCAGTGTGCAACACGCTGCTGTATGCCTAACCCTGCAGCAGCTGAGAGGGTACTACTGCTACTGCAGCCGAGAATACTGAATGACAACAAATACCTCCAGGTTATTCAGCTGTATCCCCGGTGGACCAGTGCAGTGTTGTTCCTTCAACACACACGACCACCTTGGACTGTGTACCTCTTGTTTAATTGTAGATCATGCAGATATCTGATTATTTGTGCTAGTTATGAAGGTAAAATATTCTTTTTATTTTTTTTTATTTTTAGAAATGGTCTTTGGAGGAACCAAGAGAACATTACCAATATAATGGCAACTTAAAATACGAAGCTTTTGATGAAATTGTTTTAATTACATAGCCCACTTCAGCATACTTCAGTCTTGATCATTATTCTGGATCTCATGCACACGGCAATTTGAGTTTTACTTAAGAAAACAAGTAAACTAGAATCACCACACACAGCTTGTGAGTGAAACCACAGTTACAACTGAGCGATTGAGAGCCATGTAATTGACCTAGAGGTATAGTAATTAACTACCAGGGGATAAACTAAAAGCTCATTTTGTAGACTCCAAGTGTTTCTACAGAGACCCCACATGTTATTTCAGTCTGCCGGAAGCAAAAGCCATTATGGTTGTCTTTGTACAAACAGAAGGAGGGATATATTTGTGTTGGATTTTTAAAGAACTGATATTGTCATTCTCTCTGTCCAGGAGTGTTATTGTGGGTAGCATAACAGACACCCCACGATTTTGCTGCTACCTTAAACAATTATGATAAAAATGTCTTTCATAGGAACATATTCTAGATCTTTACAAGAATGCAACAATGGTCAATATCTCGGCACCAGTTTCAAAAACTAATACTCCTTGGGATTTTTTGGTGCTTCTCAGCACATTTATGTTATAACTCCAGCAATTTTTTTCAGAGGTCTGGCAAATATTTTGTTATCTTAGAGAAAAAAAAAATTCTCTTGGGTGCTACTTGCCTTACATACATTGCACCTGTATGTAGCCAATTTCAAAGCTCTTAGATTTCTGTAAAGGTAAGAGTAAAACATTGCTTACTGGATAAATTGTGGCAAGGCTAGCAAGTTCATGACCGATGTTCAGGCATTAGGGAAACGCAACACAAGAGCCAACATTCTGCTGCAGTCATTAATTGCATGTCCTATAAAGAAAAGAAACTCAGCCATCATCTCAGTCCCATTCCTCCAACCACTTTGTGGACAGTGGACCTACAACAATGACCTTTGGTGCATCTTTGATCAAAGATTATGCTAATTAGCATCACCAATTCCATGTCAGTTATGTTCAAGACACCTGGCTTCATATGTGGTCCAGGAGTCAGCTCAGGGCTTCCTTGCCACCTGAAGTCTCGTTGAAATTTCCATCTATTCCCCTTGCCTCTTTCCTCATCCTGTAGAAGCACAAAGTCTTTCCAAAGATTTTTTTTTTTGGTTCATTTTGAATAACAAGTTGTGATGGTCTTTTGAATTTTATCTTCCCTGAGAAACTTTCCTTTAACCTACTGACCCTGGCATGAAACAAAGGTCCTTATTTGGCTCCCACTATATCCACACCAAACATTTGCGAGTTCAACAGAAATTATTGTTTGCGTGGGGGCCCTATGGAAGTAGTCACGTTGCATGCCAGGCATCTGTCTCATTTGCTAGCCCTTCACTGCCCACTGCCACCTCTGCTGCCCAGCCGCAGGCTCCTGAATCATCGGGAGGAGTGGCTGAATCTCTGTTATCTGAATCCAGGGCTATTCAGCTTTTCCCAGGCCTGCAGCCAAAGTGCTTATGCTAACCCATCAACATGCTCAGTAGAATACAGTCTTCCAACAGAAGATAAGATATAAAGAAAAAGAACAAATTATGCTATATCATCTACATTTAACTTTATTCACCCCAAATCTTTTGAGTCTTATATTATTTCAGTTTTATAGAAGGAGCAGCTAGATGCTCAAGGGTTAAATACATTACTAAAAGGCACACAGATTGCAAACCCAAAACCTTGCTCTTTCCTCTGCATCATACTCATTAAACACCTCTTGCTCTTTTAAAGTCTTTTTCTCTCATACATACTCCTTTAAAGTCCTTCTCAGCGATAGACTATCAACTTCTCCATAACTCCTTCCTCTCCACTTCACCTGGCTGCTGAATGACGCCACACAATCATGATCTTCATGTCCTGTCCCCATTTCCCTCCACCTCATGCCTAAAATCTTGAAATCCAGCTTTTGCCCTTATCTATATGATGAAACTTGAACCTGCACTGTCAGCAGTGGCTCCTGAGTTGCCAAGCCCATGGCCTCTTCACATTCTTTATTTTCCTCCTATTCTTGAGGCACTGGCACACAGTGGAGCATAGTCTGTTTATGGAAATTCTCTCCTCCCTAGGTTTCCATGACATATATGTTTATAAAGAATTCAATAGCAGTTTTTAAAAGCAACTTGTCTTGAGTCTCTCTAAAGTATTAATATAATTTTAATAGAAACAACTTTTGAGCTAATATTTTATCAACTTATGGAACATTTAGTTAAATTAGTTCATTTAATACAGTACAAATATAATTAGAGTTACAATCACAAACACAGGGGCATAAGCAGGCTTGTGAAACAACTCGATCCCTTCTCTTTCCCCAGCTGCCTGAATTTTCTATATCTAGAGTAAATATTCCCTGATCATGAATGATTTCAATCAGAATTCAAATCCATTATGTAGTATACAGTGCTATGACTTAATAAGATGGGTGGCTTGAGGAAACTCAGGCCCTCTGTAATCTCTAATGCATACAGTAGAGTTTAAATTATATGCTTGCTATGCCTGCTTTCAAAAAGTTCATAGTCTTACAAGATATGTATCATCAGCATGAAATATTGCTAGCCTAGAATCCACTATTCTTATTAGAAGGTAACAAAAAGTGGTGTATCATATAAAAGTTTTTAAGAGTAACTGTATATATTAAAATTGCTGGTAGCTACGCAGGACAGAAAGTATATTACTAGATGTATACATAACATGGGGAAACTGAAGATTGTTTTTATGTTACACTTTTGGAAACTATAAATCCCCCCTTATTGGGTAAAGAGTGTCTTACAGAAAAATTTACCATATTCCTTCTAAAGGAAATAGTAACTGTGGTTTGCACTGTTTGGCAGGTCTCATAAACAAAAGCCATCAAATTTTGCTTTAATAACAGTCACCATTACAATGTCATGAAATTCCAGAAATATCTTTCTGAGGAGAGAAAAAAGCCTCAGATGCCTGATTTTAGAATAAACAGAGTAATATAACAACAACAAAAACCCAAAATATTTGAAAGGGTTTCAGCAGACTCAGTAGACTCTTCTCCATATTCATCTTAATATATATCTTGACCACAGATATCATGAAGCTGGTTTTGCTTTTCTTACCCTGCATCTATCATTCAGGAAGTCAATGTGTGAGCATCTGTACTGCACCTTTGTAATGAATTGAGGAACTGAATTAACAATGTCCTATTTAAACTGCACAAAATTTAGAATATAAAGATTGTTTGATTAATGCAATAAAAAATCAGTCTTATTAAGCAAAGACAAACTTTTACCAGCTTACCTGACTGAGTTAAATCAACCTCAGCCAGATAATCTAACTGGTAAAACAAAAGAAAACTAAAGCTACCCTTTCTTGTGATATTTGAAGTTCCTGTCCATTTCGAAGATACAAATTCTCTACAAAAAGGAACTAAGTGCTCTTCTAGTATTTGGAGAAGAGTCATTTTAAAACAGAAGACATTGAAAAATAAATGTATAACGACTAGATCCAGGGCAGAGGAGTAACTGACAGATGATTCATGATCATTCTACCTTGCAACTCAGTCATCTGCTCCAAACATGGCATTATATATGCACAGTATAATTTGCTATACTGTTCACATGAAATATTTGCCTGAAGATAATTAAATATCCCCTTATTTATTTGCCAAACTCTGTATTTCCAAAGAGAAAGACAAGGCTAGTAAGCCTGGTTTTTGGATGTTCTGTTCTTAGATGAAGTTCACAGGCATAGGCAGTTTAGAGATAACAATTGGCCTCCCTTTTTCTTCCAGAACACTATCTTTTTCATTCTCTGCTTCCTGACCCCACATTCTCCTCCTTTTATAAGTGTCCTCACTCTCGATTTTCTTCCCTGGTTGCCCAAGCTTTGAATATAAAGATAAATGCTAGTTTATAGGTTACAAGCTTCCATTTACCACTAAAAGAATCTGTTTAAAATAAGATGAGCATATGATTTTTTTTTTTTAACCTGGGGAAGACAGAACATACTTTATAAAATAAAATGTCTGTTAATGCTGTAGGCAAGAGATGCCTACCCACCTGCCCACACACCTTGATTTGCACCCTCACAGCCAAACAAGAGTTTCTTGGGCATTTCATGAGTCCCCAGTCAGCCTCTGCAGTAAAAGATACCATCTGAGATAAACCAGGCTGACCGCCTCCAACTTGACAGCCATAACTCTAATATCCAAACTGGATATTCTTCTCATCGGAAACCTCCCTCAACACTAATTTGGCACAGAAGCAAACAGGCCATCGAGCAGACCTGTAAACTGAAGGTGTCAGACACTAAAAGGTACCATTAAGCTGATAAAATATCTCTGCATATGAGGAGGCATCATTTCGGGGCTATATTTCTTAGTACCTAAAGTTTATTGGCTCATTCTCCAAATCTGACAGTGTCCTTCATGAACTATCAAACATATCATAACACAAGCTATTAAAGGAAATAGAAAGTGTACGTTTCTCTAAATAATCTTTTCCCGTTGCAGGTAAACTTAATGCACTTGGAAAAAAATATGTGAAATAACAAGCAGCAGCAGTTTTCAAAAGATGATCTGAAGAAAAAAAAATCGTATTTTATAGGGACTGTGAGTCACATAAAGGCCCTTTTATACAGCACCATTACTGCAAATTTTAACAAAGATTCGGTGAAAATAGGTGATGAATGAGAGTGGTAGAGAAAGATTCATACTACTAAGTGCTCAATCAAATGTCTTTATATTCAATAAATAGCTTTAAAGAGTAACCATGTTAGAGCTGGTGAAAAATGGAATCCTTCAACTTCTCATTCTCTGCTTAATAGGTTCCACATTCTTAATGTAACACAGACTGCCACTCGGTCCCCATGTGCTCTGATGGTCTACCACCCACAGTGAGCTGGATGTACAGACAATGATTTATAAGGCTTACGAGGGCTTCTTTGGTTTCCCTGTGATGAACACCTTCACAATTTAATGTTTGTATGTACATAAAACTAAGCATAAAGCCAAAAGCTAGTCTTATTTGTGTAAGCATATATGAGCATATATATCAATGGAAGAGATGACAAGGTACTTTGTGGCCGTTGTCTCATCTGGAAACCACCACTCCCTCAACGCAGACACACATGAAACATTATCCAAATTGCTCATCACCCTAGCTTTAGAATATGTAACTTAATTAAATACACATATATTCTCTGGAATTTGGCTACTGTCTTGGCAAAATTCTACAAGTGTTTCCTTAGAGTCTATTTCCAAGGCTAAGTCACAGGGATTATAATGGGTAGATTAATCACATTACTTGCATGTGCTCATTCTTCGGGTTGATAAATACTCGGATGTTTAATAAACTTCAATGTGGTGTCGTGGTTAAGAACATAGGTTTTAGAGGCAGACAGAGTTCAATGCATATTCTGAGGCAGAAAATTGTGAGTTCTGTGATGAGAACGCCTCTACTGCAGAATTGTTGAAAGAATTACTGTATAGCAGTATATGTAAAACACCTTGCACACTGTCCAGCTCAAGGGTGTTATTCTGAAACTTTTCAATAATATCACATATAGGAAGCTACGCTATTACAACAAAAACTGACTTCGGGCCGTGCATGGTGGCACATGCCTGTTATCCTATCTACTCAGGTGGCTGAGGGCATGAAAATTGCTTGAACCTAGGAGGCTGAGGTTGCAGTGAGTGCCACTGCACTCCAGCCTGGGTGACAGAGCAAGACTCTGTCTCAAAAACAAACAAAAACCCCAAAAAACAGACTTTGGGAGGTGGGGGTGGGGGTGGGGTGTGCTGTTTATCAATTCAGTTAACACTGCCCAAAAGTGTGTCAGTAGCTGAAACAAACAGTAATGGACTAAGAGAGAGATGCTGTCTTCTTGCACTGCTCTGTATCTGCCTTTCTGCTTCTCTCTGCTTTCATCTCCCCTCTTCTGAAATCCTGAGCCATTCATTGAATCAGCAATTTGTATTAATTGGCAAACATGGGAGAGGTTGAGTACTTTAGTGTTCTGAAGGTGACTCGGGCTTAGATCTTGTCCCCTTTCAAGAGTTTACATACAGCTTGGTAGAGATGACGAGTTTTCACTCATAGCTGGCTCTGTGCATCCTCCTGGTCATGTAGGAGACTACATTCCATGGCACCATTCATTTAGGAGGAGTCAGCTTACTAGTTCCAGCCAATGAAATGTCAGCACAAGTGACATGCCATTTCTGTTTCCTGTCATTTAAGAGACTGTGAGTCCTCTCCATGCTTTGTGGCTGCCTTGTGAGCCACATGTGAGGAAAATGGCCTGATAAGATGAAGGGGGCCTAAGAGTGCTTCAGTTAGTCCATGTTGAACTGGGTGTGATTGAAATTCAACTTCTGTTTATCTTTTGCAGCAACTAATGGTTACTTACATTGATTGATACAGAGAGAGAAAAATGCATAGTAATTATTGTAGAAGGTAATAAGGACCTTATAAGAGGATTTGAAGAGGACTTCAGCCGGGAAGATCATATTGAGGAGTTGTTCCTTTAATTCAATCTTGAAAGACAGGTATTATTTATTTAAGTGACAATGGAGGAAAAGGGCATTCCATATGGAAGAACCACTCATGAAGACAGCCAGAGCAGTAAGGACCTGTAAGACATCACCTATCATCCTCTAGGCCCTGAAAAAAACAGATGTGGTCTCTGCCCTAATGGAGCTTGCACTCTCATGGGGTGCCAGATATTAATCAAAGACACCAAAAATGAATGCTGAGTTACAACAGTGATAAAAACGCAGGGGAATAAGTGGTATAATTTGAGATCACAGAACAAGAGGAATGAATCTAATTAGGGAGATCAGGGAAGGTTTGCTGAGGAAGAAATGATTGAGCTACAGTCTAAGGAACAATAGAAGTTCACTAGGTAAACTGAAGGGCGAGGAGAACACAATGAGAGAGGACTGCTACCTTACAGAACTTGGCATGGGACAAGTCCAGAGAGCAAGCAGGACTCCATCTTGTGGGACCACCTTACAGATTTCTGTCTTTATCATGAGAGCAATGGAAGGTCCTTGGGATGTTTTAAGCAAGCTGGTGGTAAGTTCCAATATGCCTATCCAAAAGATTACTCTTTTCCACAACTTATCGTGGAAAACAAACTAGAGGGGATAAGAATGGAAGCAGGGGGACCAGTTCAGAAGATACTGCAAAATATCCAGGTAATACACAAGAGTAGCTTAGGCAAGGATCGTGGCAGTAGAGAGAAAGAGCAAAAAAATCGGAGGGATGTGAGAGATAGTGAACTCGCTGATACATTAGATATGGGGGGTAAAGTAGAGGGCGGTTTCTGGTTTGCATGAGAGAGTGGATGGTGATGCCACTCACTGAGATGAGGAAAACTGGAAAAATAACTAGGTATGGTGGGAAAAAAAAAGAACTGCATGTTGAGCGTTGTTATGGTCTGAATGTTTGTGCCCCTCCCCGCCCCCTAAATTCATGTAGTGAAACCTAATCACCAATGTGATGGTATTAGCAGATGAGGCCTTTAGGAGATAATTAGGTCACAAGGGCAGAGCCCTCATGAATGGCTCTTATAAAAGAGACCCCAGAAAGCTGTCTTGCACCTTCTACTGTGTGTCGTTACAGTGAGTAGACATCCGTCTAGGAAGAAGCTGCCCCTCACTAGACAGCAAATCTGCTGGTGCCTTGATTTTGCACTTCCTAACTTCAGAACTGAGGGTAATAAATGTTTGTTTATAAGCTACCCAGTTTATGATATTTTGTAATATTTTATAATAGCAGCTCCCAAAACTAAGACAAACATATTGTGTTTGGGGTACCTTCGAGATGGTCAAAGAGGAAGTGTTAGAGAGACAGTCTACCTCCAGGTCTAGTTCTTAGAACACTGCATCTCAAACTTGGATATGCAATCGTATCACCTAGCGATCTTGTGAAAATGCAGATTCTGATTCAGTGGGTCTCGTGTGGGGTCCACGATGATGCATTTTTAACATGTTCACTGGTCAATCCCAATACATGATGCCTACACATGGTTAGCACTCAATAAATATTTGGCAAACTAGAATGAATGTACTACTGCAGAAAGTATTACAAATGAAGGGTAAACTAAAGGGAGAAAAGTAACTTGAACAGTCTGTACTCAAATTTAACAGAAACATCAAAAGCCTTAGAATATTTATAACATTTGACAATAATTTTATGTTTAAGAAATTTCCCTAAGGAGATAATTTATTCCAAGGATATGCATAATGATGTAGCTATGAGGACAGTGTAACCCAAATTGAGAAAATGTATGGATCTGTTTTAAAATGAAAACTTCTTACAGACCCTCATTTTTGACTTAAATTAATTTTACTGTTACCTAGATGTGTGAAAATATGAAATTACATAGTAGCTGTTTAGGATTATGGTTCTTATACAACTATACAACCCAAACAAACGTAAAACAAATCTACAAATTAAATACAACATTTACAAAACACATGACATTCAAAACAACAACATTAATTTAGGGTTACTAATGTTTTTGTTCTTGTTTTTGAGGCAGAGTTTCGCTCTTCTTGCCCAGGCTGGAGTGCAATGGTGCAATCTTGATTGACTGCAACCTCTGCCTCATGGGTTCAAGCGATTCTCCTGCCTCAGCCTCCCGAGTAGCTGGGATTACAGACATGTGCCACCACACCCCGCTGATTTTGCATTTTTAGTAGAGATGGGGTTTCTCCATGTTAATCAGGCTGGTCTCGAAACTAATGACTTTTATGAGAGCCTTGATTGCTGTCTGCTGTGAATATGGTATCAACTTATTGGGTTTCTATTTTCTTTTTTAATTTTGAGTTTTATGTATCTCTGCTACCTCCATGTGATGGCTCAGTCCTATCACTGCTTTTTGGTATTTGAGCTTCCATTTGTTCTGCATACTATGAGGTCTTTTGGTTTCACTTGGTGGAACCAACTATATGATCATTTCCTTATTAAGCAGACCTCTGTCCTTTCTCATCAGCTCACAACAATGAAAGCGACACACAGCACAGCACACCGTGAATACAGATGCGAACGCAGGCACTGATATTGTCACAAGGTAATAATTTAGAATGAATGACCTTTAATATGTTTTCATGAAAACAACATTTAAAAATTCTTTTAGAGAACTCTCACGTGGTGAATAATAAAATAATAGCAATTAATGTTGAAAAACTAGCCTAAATGTTCATCAAAACTGGTTAAATAATTTAGGGACTGTCAATATTACAGAATATAATGGAGTTGTGAGAAATATGATAAAAGACAATAATACTTCATTAGAATGTTCACAATATACCGCTTCTAAAAAGCAGGTTGCAAGAAGTATACATATGTATGTATATACAGTGAGATTCATCTACAAGAGAGACTGAAAGCATATAAGGACAAAAGTTAACATTGATAAGGAATTACAAGTGATTTCTATTTTCTTCTGTGTGTTTTTCAATATTTTACAAACTTTCCATGATGAATATATATTAGCATTGTGATCAGATGAAAACATTATTTTTTAAAAGAATTCTTGCACAAAGCATCTGACATAAAACTACCGGATTTCATAGCTTAGAGACAGGTCAGATTTAGTAAGACAGTGTCTAAGTACTTGTTATTTGATGCACGCCGAGAAAAATACCATGAGACTTGCTTGGTGCTGCTCATCCCTGGTGGTAAGATGAACCACAGTGGGCATCTTCCTGACAGAGTGGCAGTACTATCATCTTCCCACCTTCAAGGAGCTAACAGTATTATTATCAATTCTTGACATGCTATACAATCTCCCTGAGAACAATGGAATTTCAAATGAGACATGAGTCTTTGAATCTGTTTATTTATTTATTTTTGATAAGACACAAATTTTACATAAGTACTCCCTACTTATACAGTCACTGTTCATCATTTAATTACATAGCTAATGCCACGGATTACAATTGTGAGTGCACAAAGATGTAATTATGGGATAAGTACCTGGTAATTTCTATTCTCTAAAGTGAAGACTGAATGTTAATTAGCTTTAAGCATATTACGGTAGGTGCAATTATCAGGTAGTCTTTGGGAATGTGTACTTTTTGGATCAGCATTTATTAAGGAAGTCCCATGCAGTTACCAAGGAATGCTACAAAAAGCTGCAGACCTTTGTGCATGGATAAAAGAAAGTATAATTAGAGAATTATAAAGAAATTATAAAAAGAAAGTATAATTAGAGAATTCCACTGTCACCTTATTGGTATTACTGTATTCCCATTGTTCTCTTGTAATTCTGTCCCTGTAAATGCTCAATTATTCACTATTCCCAGGTACCTGGGATATTTGGAAAATCTGTACATGTGATGCATATCTAAGTATGAAATGCCTGAAGAAGCCAAGTCCATCAAATAGAACCTCTCTTCTGCAGTTTTTTTGCATTTAAATATGAAATCATAATGAAGTGTCCAGGTGGCAGAATTTTTGCTACAGCAGCTGCAGTACCGACTCAGGAATTCGAAAGCAGAAGCCCAACAGATTAACGATTCCCCATAATATTATCTCTGTAACATGCAATTTGTTCTCGATGATAATTAGATATTTAGAGAGAGACATAATTAGGAAGAAGCGGCCTAATGCTTTTTGTTGTTGTTGTTGTTTGCTGAGAATCTCCTGACAGTCAGATGATCCACTATGGGAGCAATGTGATTCCGGTATTGGAATTTGCAGTGGCTGGCTATGTTGATATATGGCTTCAACATTCTGAGTGGTGAAATAAAACCACCCTATATTCAAACCTTCCTAGAGTTAATTGGTGTGTCATATCTCCCATCCTTGAAAATAGGCCAGGATTCTGCTTATAAGGGCTTCACAGCCATGGATTACCAAAAGAAATATTGGGCCAGATATAAAGATAAATGAGGTAAAATGTGATTTCAAATTCATTTTGGAATGCTGATGGCTAAAACAGCCACGTAAAGGTAAGGTCCAGATGGAAACTGCTATTATCACAGCTTGTTCCCTTTTTCCTCAGCTCTAGCACTGTTGCCACAGAAGCCCATATTTAAATGCACGCCATTCCTTCCTGAAATTTTACTTACTGAATCAATCATTAAGTCCCTTCCTATGAGCAGAGTGGACACCAAGCTATTCAAAATATCCTTCTTCATGTCCACTTCCAATGCCCCCACTGCAGGCTGAACAGACAGTTTGAACAGGCTGCCTCTGCATCTGATGAATGTAGGCCATTTCCGAACTGCTCAGAGACTCTTACCCAGGCAGAAGGCCTTAGTCAGAACATTCACCTCCAAATCAGTCATTTCGACACCAAAGCTCTAGAAGATCCCCTCTGCTCCCTCCTCCTGAAATATAACTACTAAACTGACTTCTAGTACTATGAATTAGTTGCCCTTTTAAAAAACTTAATGTGAAACCATATAGTTCATAGTCTTTTGTGGCTGGGTTTTTTAGCTCAACCTTATGCACACAGGATCCATCTGCACTGCTGCATGTAGCAGTAGTTCATTCCATTACTATATACCATAACCTGTATGTCAGTACACTATAGTTTATCTATCCATGTTGTTATTGATGGTTATTTGGATTGTTTCCAGTTTCAGCTATAAAAATTATGCTGCCATGAACGTTCCTGTGTAAGTCCTTTGGTACACATATCCACCCATTTCTGTGGGGTGTTTATCTAAAGATAGGATTGTCCTGCTCACTCCCAACAGCTGTAGCTCATTCACTCATCTGCACAAGAGCTTTGTTTTCCTAAGATAAGAGTTTTATTAAGGACAGGTCTTAGATGGAGTGGGAAGGATAGCGGGGGAAGAAATAGAACCTATTCTCCATTGGAGTTTGCAGACTGGATGTGCAGGAGGGGTAAAGAGGTTCTTGCATGGGTGTTGTTCTTGGATGGGTGTAAAGAGAGTTGTCCAGGGTCCAGAAGGTGCACTCCTACCATCTGCGCAAAGCCCTGCCCAGCGCTGGTGCCTTAGAGAACAGGAGTTGGGGATTATCAAGAGTCTGCAGGCTTGGATAGCTACTGGCATCTGCTTCCCTGATAGACGATGGCAGTGGTGAGGCATCTGTAAAGGCTTTACGGGCAGGGAACATGGGCAAGGATAGCTAGAGCCAGAAAGTTCAAACAGCTGGAATTACATCGTAACTGGTTTATTCCTTCTAGAAATAACTTGCGGCCCACTGGGAGCAGGGAGCACTAAAAGCTTGCTCTAAGACAAGGCTGAAGTACCTGTAGACATCTGTCTATTTTACAAAACTAGTCACCATACAAAGTGGCTAATGCCACTGCAGCAGAATGAGCAAAGACCTAAGAGCCCTGGGGGGAATAGATGCTATTCTACTCCTAATCCTGCTTCGCACTCTCCAACTCAGACTCCTTCTTTACCAAAACATTCTCCCTTTCTCTATAAAACCATAAAGGAGAGTTGTAACACTGCCCACAAGGAGTTTAGAAGGCTTCACAGAGAAGATGACAATAATGTGTGACCCTGGAGAGTGGAAAATTTCTCCAGGTGACAACAAATCTTACAGGTTGAAAACATAGCACATGTGCAGGAATGGAAGTACGAAAATACAGGGTACCTACGGGAAAGAACAACTAACTCAATGTGACTAGGAAGTGCAGTGTGGGTGTCCGAGCCTGGGATGGGGGCATCTTAAGGCCACTTATTTAGGCAGTTCGGTGAAAATCTTCCCAGCAGCCCTCAGTGGGGCAGACCTGACCATTGGCCTTTCTCCCAAAGCCTGCCACACCCCTAACTAGTCTGGGCACCCTGCAGGCATTCTAATGCACAAGCTTATTTGCTCAGCTCTCAGTGTTTATTCAAGGCCTTTTATGGCTCAGCTTTCCCACCCACAAATCTCTTCCCCAGAGACAACAACTGTTTTTGAATGCTGAGCGTCAATCATGCAACATCTTCCCATTACCATTTATGCCCAGGGCCTGGATGTGTTGGTCTCAGTCTGATGGTGTTGGAGATGGGGCAAGAGTGTTAGGAACCAAGGCTGGGGAAATAAGTAAGGGCTGCATATGACAGGCTGGGAAGGGTGAACTTTACCTGTCAGAAATGGCTAGTCCTCAAAGATCTGCAGGTGACAGAAGAGGTGGTATGCATTTAAGGGAGCCACCTCCAGCACCAGTGTGGAAGATAGGCTGGTGGACGGAAAGTGCAAGGTTGGCAAAGCCATTTAATGGTAGGTCCTAGAGCAGATTGATGAGCACAGTGTAATGCAGCGCAGGTGAGCTTGGAATTTAGAAGCAGACAGACCTGGGTAGGCAGCACTTAATTAACTTGAGGCCATGATACTTAAACTCTCCCAGCCTTGCTTTCCATGTTTATGAAATGAACACAATGGATGAGGAAGATAGCCTATAATGAGTAAAAGAGACCTAATATGGCATATGGCAGGGCTCTGTCAATGTTACTTCTCTTGGTTTTTGAACTACAGAAATAGTCTTTGAGAAATCAGAGGTGGGATCAACACTAGTATTTAACTGAATGTAAAGGCTGAGGGAGGAGTCAAAGAGGACTTCAATATTTTGGTTAGGTAAGCCAGAGAGAATATAGGAAATAAAGCTTTGTGGCTGAAAGCTATTGAGCTACAGAGTTGATGTGTTGGAGCACCCCTTCATCACCATCCGGCAGAAACAGAAGCAATCCACAGAGGCACAGCAAACTGCAAATGGCTGTGCGAGTTCCTCACTGCACAAGACTCCCGGCTGAGGGCTGGGTGTCGGCTGAAATGCAGATTCCACTCTGTGCCAAGCCATAAACTCTGGAGCAGGACAGCATTTGCTCAAAGGCAACGAAAGCTAGTGGTGGCCCTGGAACTATGGTACTCCCATGTATCGCTGGGTATGCAGCCTAGCCTCAGTGGAAGTACCCAGAGATAGGCTCATGTTAGCTAGGCAATGCCCTGAGCACAAAACAGAGAAAGCCCTTCATAGTGAGAGCCTGAAGTCCCAGAAAAGACAGGCTACGCATTGAGGGCACATGCCCCAGTACAGCTCCACAAAAATACAGTAGGTAGCACCTGCCTCTGTGAGTCATTTTCACCCTGGGGGGATTAGGACATTCAGAGACTCACAGAATGTTAAAGTGGGAAGGGGCATTGCACCTCTATTCAAAGCTTGTTCTTTTTGGTTTCTTAAGGGGAAAACAACCCTTATGATTCCCTGCTTCTCCTCTTTCTCTTCTAAAGCAGTCCTTTCAAACCTCATTGATTACCATACATTGCAGCAAGGTAAATACTTAAGAGCATAAAGGGTTTAACTACTTTTACATGCACAAAAGACTCAGGATGAAAAACCCAATACTGATTAGGTAAATGACAGGGGCACAATTGGCCTAGATGTTCTACAGCATCCATCAAATTCTTCCAGGCTCTTCCAGTTCCACAGCACCAGTCCGTTTCTTTCTTTTTTTAAATTGCTTTTGTTTTTGAGATGGAGTCTCACTCAGTCACCCAGGCTGGAGTGCAGTGGTGAGATCTTGGCTCACTGCAACCTCTGCCCCGCGGAAATGATTCTCCTCAGCCTCCCAAGTAGCTGGGATTACAGGTGCCCGTCACCATGCCTGGCTATTTTTTATTTTTATTTTTATTAGTGGAGACTGGGTTTCACCATGTTGGCCAAGCTAGTCTGGAACTTCTGACCTCAGGTGATCCACCCACCTTGGCCTCCCAAAGTGTTAGGATTACAGGCATGAGCCACCGCGCCTGGCCCCTTTCTATTTATCACAGGTCTTCTCTAGCCAAAGCCTGGGATTCCTTCACTTTTCTCCATAGTTCACCCTCTCCCATGGCCAGGCTCAGGTTGACCCCAGTGTCTCAGATCTCTGGGTCTTTGTAAAAGCAGGCTTTTCAGTTAGAGCTACAGAGTGCTTCTGTTTCTCCTTGGCTGACAGCCAGTGCCAGTTGAGGTGAAGCACTCTACTGAAAGGCTCCAGCAGGATGACTTTATCCTGGGAAATAACTTTGGTTCCTAGTCCAGCATATAAGCTGCTTCCTCCTGTCTGAAGCTGTTTTTGCCTTGGTTCCAGGTGCTTTTGGCATCATCTCTGCTGTGTTGGCTTTTACCATCTGGTGACTTTTGATTTCTAGCTTCTGAAACATTTCCTGGGTCCTGAGCTCAGCTTTTACTGCTCCACCCTGACCCCAGGCTTCTGCATACTGTTCTTTCAACTTGTTCCCATCCATTACCCACAGCCTCTCCGAGGCTCCCCTGATTTCCTGATGCCTGTGAATGACTGCAGCCTCTGCTGCTAGTTGAAAATGCTTTCCTTGCAGCCACTCGAACCACAGTTGGACCAGAATCTCTAGTATTCCCTTCAAAAAATCTCACAGTGATTATCATTGTATCCACCATCTATTGCTAAAAGGGGATTTAACGTGGCTAAGTGACTACTATTGTTTTTATTTTCTGTTTATTCATCACAGTCAGGATCTTCCCCAGTTCAGCTTCCATTCAGCCCTCCATTCCTTTCAAAATTCTCGGTTCCCTTTCTCACAACTCCCTTTACCCAATTATACAGATTCACTGAGTCTACATCCACCTTTTGGTTTATAAAGAAATCTTCCCTCTATCTGCATGTAGGGCTGTCCTATGGCTGCATAGTCCCAGGCTTTGAGTATTGACTTGACAGCTGGACTGTCTGGGTTGAAGTCCTCACTCTGTCACTTGTTAGCCATGTCGTCTTGGCCAAGGCACTTTACTTTGGTTTCCGGAATCTATAAAATTTCTTTTTCTTTTCTTTTTTTTTTTTTTTTTTTGAGATAGAGTGTTGCACATCACTCAGGCTGGAGTGCAGTGGCATGATCATGGCTCACTGCAACATGGAGCTCCTGGGCTCAAGCAATTCTCTAACTTCAGCCTCCTGAGTAGCTGGGACTACAGGCATGCATCACCATGCTGAGCTATTATTTTTGAATGTAATTTTTAGTAGAAACAGGATCTTGCTATGTTGCACAGACTGAAATTTCAGTAAGTATGTTTATCCCATGGGGCTGCTGTAATATTTAGATGAGTGTATGAATGCATATACATAAACCTTTTCAACACTACCTGGCATAGAATATGCAACACATATGTGATGCCATTATAATTTTTCTCTTCCTTATACTATTTTTATGCCTACACATTTTCATCTTTTCTGGTTCCCACCACTGGAATCTCTCAATTCTCCAATCAAACAATCAATATTTAAGGGGTCAGGAGGTAAATTTTTCTACATGTACAGACCATGTTGCTGGTGGGCGAAGGAGCTACTTGTATGCCTCATTTATACACAGTATCGGGGCACTAGTATTACATGGTATTAACGGTATTAACAAAACACATGCATTATGCAGCAGAGTCTTGAAACTGTAAGGCTCCAATACAACGTCAAGCAGGACTTTCTTGCTCTAATAATAAATGAAGCAGATCCCCAGGTCCCTGTTTTGCACAGAGGAAATGCAAAAGGAAATTGCTTGTAGAAACAACAACAACAACAACAACAACAAAAAACAAAAAACAAAACGGAGAAATACACTCATACCCCGGATTAATCTACCCAGACTAGAGATGCACTGATATGTCTAATTATCTGATACTCTGCAAGTCCAGAACCCTTCATGAGGTTCAAAGTACTTGGCTGATGTGTGTGTGTAGACAGGTAAGCATATTGAGGCTTCTTGTCCACATGTATGTATTTCTTATGGTTTTTTATAATCTATTTATTTCCTGGGAGAAGAGTCTTCCTACTGGCATTCTCTCTGGCCTAAGCCATGCAATAAGTAAATTATGTCTTTCATTGTAATGAGCAAATTGTGTGGCTTTAGGTTGGTTGGAATGAAGGCTTTTTCTTGCATGTATGTGGCCAGTATGGCAAGGCTGGCCAGTAAGATCTGACACAGATTTAGTCCAAATGAAATAGATTCAGCAAAGATTATTCCATTTTTCTGCACATCAGAATTATATGTAAAGCAATCTTCAAACTAGATCTGCAGAGCCCTACAGAGGAGTGCTGAGAGCGCAGTGGGGAGAAGGGGAGTGGCAGGTCTCCTAGCCCTGGGCCACTTCTACCAGAGCTGTTCCCCTCTGATCTGGGAGTCGTCCTAAGAGGGGAGGATACTGCAGACAGAATACTGAGACACTATTTAGTTCCTGTCTGAATTCCACACAAGACTCTAAGTGTCCATTTAGTGCAGGGCCGTTTGGCACTAGTGCCTAGCAGAGTGCTTAGGAATTTTCTTGGATTTAGTTAAAATTTTTGAGTAAATGAATAAAATATATGTGAAATCTACCTATCAAGAAAAAAATATTGCCAAGTCCCTAGAGAGATTAAACGAACACAGGATTTATATAGTTATGTGGTTGGCTGAACTATTTAAAGTTAATTGTAAAATTCGCTTACTGTTTGTATTTACTAGGATTTAAATATTGCCAAACAATGCTTTTGTTCCCAAAATCCAAATAAAATAATCTCATCCAGGTATTATTGCAAGGGAAATAGTTAAACATCAGTGTACTTTACCCATTTATTGTCACTAACCTATTTCTGATCTACCTGTTTATACAAATAAGTAAAGCTTTTATGTAGGTAAACGTAGGGACCCTCTGGAGTGGGCTTTCCCAAAATTCTATATTCTGGAGAAGTGCAAGGAGAGGTTTTAGAAACTCCCATAGATGTACTTGATTTGAGCAAACCTGTAGCTTCCCACTGTGATGACCAGAACAGTATCCTAGGGCCTGATCAGATTCAGGGAGGTCTAAGGCTATATGGTAGCTTTGTTTCTAGCCATGTGTATAGGCTATAGATATTTTTTTTGCAGGCTACATTAGAAAGAGAACTGATATCTCTTTTCACATTAATAGCAAATAAAATGACTGCCTTTCTACCTAAAGTGAAGTACAATGCAAGTAGCATCCTAGATTCAATCAGATAAATGCCTTCTTCCCAATTTTGTTCTCGTGCTTCTAAGAAAGCCGGAAAAGTATTCTATGGTAATAGCAGCTCAAAGCAGAGTCTATTACAATATACCAGTTACTCATTTTCGTTTACAATTGCTTATAAAGCACAAAAGTTCTATGGTTTTTGGCTCGGATCCATAAGGCAGAAAATTTACTGTACTATGCTTCTAATTGTCTGCTATTCCTTTTAAAGGGAAAACCATTCTAGATAAATTGTTTGGCTGAAATGCTAGAAATGTTTTAAACAGAAAAAATGTTTCCTTTCCTGGAACTGTCAGAACATTTCTCTGATTAAAACATGGTAGATTTATAGTTAAGAGAATATTCAGAGAACAAAAGGTTGCAATTCAGTTTACTAACAACTTAAAAATGCCAATTACTAAAAAATGCTTTAAAATTATGTTTTAATGTAAATGATCTTAGCAATTAATTAACTATGCTTATCACTGTCCAATCTCTATAATTATACAGTAATCATTCATTCATCAAATTGTAATTGAGCACACACCGAATTCTATGTCTATTTACATACGAATCCCTTCACCCTTTCCCAATCTGGACACTTCACTTCAGAGAGCCTCAAAGATACGAAACACAACTACAAACCAGGGAATAGGTGGAAAAGACTCAGCTAAGCATCTGAGCAGCAAAGAAAATGCCTGTTATAAAGTTTCTACATTTTGCTAGGTATGTGGGTATCTTCATGTCGTTAGGTCTCCGAGCCCTGGACCACTTCTACCAGAGCTGCTCCCTTCTGATCTGGGAGTCGTCCTAACAGGGGAGGATACTGCAGAGAGATGCAGAGATCCAAATAAATATGAATTAAATAGAATAACAAAAGAATTGGTGACATGTGAAGGAAGAGCATATATTGTCTGTCAGGTACTGAGTTAAGTATATTATAGACATTATCTCATTTGAGCCTTTCACAATCCCCAAGAGATAAGTAGTATTAGTCCCATTGTACAGATTGAAAAATTAAAGCGAAGAAAGGCTAAGTGTCTTTCCAGGATAAAACACCCAAGAAGGGGTCCACATTCATCTAACTGCAAATCTAATGTTGTGATGTTCTGACCATTAAATATGCTGCCTTTTTCATTTTAGCATGTGTCTGTAGGTTCTGAGCTGGGTAATCAGAGGACAACTTGTAATTACATCCATTCCAAGTTCCAGTTTCACCTTGTTCCAAAGCTTAAGCCAAACACCCACTTCCTACTCCAAGATTCCCAGTATTTGATATCCTACTTTGCCTTTCAATGTACCTGACACTGAACCTTTTAGTCTTTGCCTGGCTAATTCCCAGTCATCCTTCAAAGTTTCTGCTAGAATATTATTTACTCAGGAACACCATCTTTGACTGTGAAATCTAAGTGGGGAACCCTTGTTATACGCCCATGCCACTCTACATTTCCCTTTACTGCAATGGTCACAATTTGTAACTAAGTATGTATTTGTATAATTATTTGTTTGATGACTATCTCCCATACCAGAATATAAGCTCCATAAGGGCTGGGAACATACTTGTTATGCTCTTTGCTCAGCCAATACCTAGTAAGTGCTCAATATATACAAGTAAAACCAATGACCTATGCAAAGCTTTCCACACGGAAGCAGGTACTCAATGCACATAAGTAATATTATTTCATTAATTAGATCCTTGAATCTGTATCCTCATTTCATGTTCCATTTTGTCTCAGAGACTGATGTCTTAGTTGGGGGAATTTCTTTTGGAAGCCCCCCTCCTGTTCTTAGAAAAAGTACCCCTGAATTTGTTTCTCCATTTGTCCCTCAGGATAACTTAACCACAAAATGGTATCTGATCTGGCCAGTCCCTCTGGACTGTCTCCCCAAACTGGGCAATGACAGCAAGCTTCAATTGTCTAAATATTTTATTTATTTAGATTACCTAATTGTAATGATGCCAGATAAATGTGGCCTTGCCTACTAACATATTTAGGGTAAATCCAACAGCCTGCCAACTGTATTCAACCAGAAAAGATCTCTCAAATCAACTTACATTAAAAACTTTGCTATTAACATAAAAATCTCTTTAATGAGTTCACTGGTGGAGATGTAGTATGCTGAGATGCGCAAAAGAATAAATGATTTATTAGTCAATTTAATTCAATTTGTCACGAAGTCCTATCAATTTCCACTTTGCAATAACTTTTGAATTTATCAGAGCCTCTCCTTTTCTGCTGCAATCTAGACCCTCACCTGCCTGGATTACTGTAATTTTTCCTAGCTAATCTTTAGCTTCTGATCCCACTCTTTTACAGCTGAGTTTGCATACTCCAGAAAAGTAAATTTTCTTAAAACTATGCATTTTAAGCTTGAATCCCTGCTCAAAAATCCAAAATGGTTTACCAATTCCTACCAGATCAAATTCAAGCTCATCTTGGAAGTAAGGGCCTTCCTAGAATCTTCGATCTTTCTCAGCAACCTCCCACTTCCAAAGAGCTCTGATTTCTGAGTCTCCTTTGCTCATGTGACTCTCCACTTAGATTGTCCTTGTCCCTCTATGCTGCCTGTCCAGGTTTCCATCACGTGAAAATCTCAGGTTCTGCTGACTCCATTTAACTTTTAGTAAGTGTTCTTTCTCTCTGACCTGCATTTTTATCTTTTGTAGAAATGGAAGATACCCATATTATCTGTTATCTGCCTGAAGAGATTGTAGTTTCCTTCAGAGAAGTGATTATCTAAATGTTCTTTTGTATTCGTATGGTTTGTATATAATTAACATTAATTTCTTTCTCTGATAGTGCCTAGTACTTGAGAAATAAGCTCAAGAAACACCTGTAAAGAAAAACAACATTTTATAAATTCTCAAGTTGTTATTGGATGGCAACCTAAGACAAGGCAGGGACCTGATTACCAGTAGGTGACGCTATCTCCTTCAATTAGTATTGGTCAGTGTGAGAATGGAAACTGCAATGGAGAGGCAGTGTGATCAGGGAGGTCAGCTTCAAGCTGAAAGGACTCAGCCCAGTGAGCTCAAGACTCCTCCAGCTATGGACGCTGCTTTCTAAGAAAGCCACAGAGCAAAGCCCAGTTGTGGCAGAAGACGTCACTGACTGCCAGAAAAGGTAACAGATCTTTTCCAGCAGGCTGTCAGAAGGGCATCAACCATGACTTTCCCCAAGTTGACAAGCAAGAAGAGCTGTGGAGGAGATATGAAGATGGAAACAGTGAAAGAGGGGAGAGTGGTGGTGCCATTTCTGGGTACCAGTTTTGACCCTCTCAGACCTTCTGTCTCGAGTAATTCCTAGTACATCCAGAACCTTGTCATTAGTCATTCCAGCAGTTAGTTGCATCTGGATCAACACCTTTAACTGATCGATGCAATTACTGAAAGCCTTCTTCGAGAATTCTCAGTATCATTTCTCCTACCTGAACACTAAAATTAATGAAGTCATTCAATAAAATATTAGAGAATAGTCCATAGGTATTATCTCAGTCTCACTGGTCTTTGAATAAATGACTGAAAATATATATTTTCAGAGGGAAAAATATATTTCCCTCTGCCATTTTGACTGAAAATCAAAATGCTAATCTAAATAGACAATCAATACAGTAAATCACAGACCAAAGCTTTGGAGAAATGAGGTATCTTCTCCTTCTGGTCCAAAGGGTCCTCACTCCTCTCTTTCTGAAACCAGAAATCACCTTAAAGAAAGGGTTAGATAAACTATATATACCTATATGTTAAAAGGTTAAAAGCTTAAGACAAATAAATAAATTGTTAATCATAGAATTTCAGCAAGTTAGAGCAAGTATTTTATGGGTTCACTAGGGTGGTAAAGACAAAAAGGCACAACTTTTAAAATCATACAGTATATAGCTTCTCACTCTGAACAAGAGGTTGAGTATTTTTCAATCCTAGTAAAATTTACTTTTGGATGAATTTAGTAGGTTGTGAGAGTACTCCCAGGAGATACTTCCCTGCAATGTTTGCTACTTTAGGGTCTAGGTCCTGGTTCCTTGTCATCTTTGCCTTGGCAATATTTTTCTTTCATTGTGGCATCACCAGTGACACAAAAACAGCATCTCTGCTGACAGTACAGGTAGAAGTTATTTGAAGGTCACAGGAAGCAAACAGGTAGACAGACAAATGAATATCTTTCTGAAACCGGCCATATCTGGCATGTAGATCTCAATTGACTACGCTTAGCTACCGCATGGCTATTGTCTCCCATTTCAGGGTACTTATCTTACCATGAGGAAAACAAAGAAAGGAAACTGTGAAATATGATCGGAAAGATCTTCTTAAATGCTCAATAAATAGTGTGTAGAGCTAGAATTTCACAAGGAGCAGCTATGCTGTAATTCTTGAAGATTCCCAGAAAACCTGGGTTTCCCAGAATTCTGGCCTGATTTACATAAACAAATCAAGGAAATGTTTTCCTGATGGGTTCTTCATTATTTCTCTGACAAATGCTAAAAAAAATTGGCAAACTGAAGCATCTGCCTGATTTACAGTTGCTCTTTCTCTGGGGCTCCTGCAGTCAGGATATAACAGTATCTCCCGGAAACTGCAAATATTCACTTTATTTCAATTAGTTTTCTCCACACAGTCCACTGCTTCTTCAGCCAGCTCAGAAAACATGACTTTTAGCCTTGCTTAAGCTGCTTGACTTGTGAGATAAGCACTGGACTTCTACCTAGTCATTCCCTAGCAAGATTGGATCCTTTGTGTCTTATCAGTTTACCTGCTGGTATTTATTTAACACCGTTTGTGATGAGCTCTCACTTTTTTTGTCCGTTTGAATTTTGGCTTGATATTAATTTATCTTTATCTTCTGATTAACACAATTCTACCTTTGTGACCTAGAGTCAAATATTTTTTTTGAATAGGCTAATCTAAACACAAACGTCGAAATTGGACAGTACCCACTTTTGAATAAGACTTTTAAGCTGACATGGTCCCTATTAGGCTTTTGAACTTTTAACAACAGAAAGCACTGACATCTTTCTGTCAACATTTTCCTGAACCACAAATTATGCATACATTAGAAATTCTCTAGAAATGACATAGAAAGGCTAGGAAGCAAATGTATTCTTGTAGTGCAGGTCTGCAAGTCCGGGTAATTTCAGAATATACCACATAAGCTGAAAAGATGGCAGATGCAAGAATTGGATTTAACCATAGATGATAACCCAATTTTCTTCATAGCACTGTAACTCAATAAGTCTTTAATGGCTTCTTAGATAAACAGATGGATGTCATCAAAAGGCACAGGATGATAAATCTGATTGGTGTCTGAATAATTTGCACTGCTTCATCCCCAAAACAAGTAGCAAGAGAAAAATGGGAGAACACACACTTAAGCCCCAGCATGGGAGTTTAAATTATTTGATTAGAAACAGTTGTATTTTCCCAGTGGCATAATATTGAAGACAACCAGAATGGCAAAGTCCAGGAAGTGCAATCTATCTTTTTAATTAGGGTTCTTCTTTTGAAGATTTATATTGTTTAGTTTAGCTGTGTTTATTCTTATTTAGTTGACTCAGTTTATTTTCATACAAATTTTCAAATATTCAATTAAGCCCTTTGGAAAACTATGACTTTCAATTATCCATGATAGCACAGAGTTTATAGACCCTCATGTCCATGGTCCAATTTCTGCTGGTCAAGCAGTTCCTGCTTCTTTGAGTAGTTCCTTTTCTTGGATGCTTTTCATTTAGCTTATTCATTTATCTGGATCATTCAGTGGAATTAGATTTTAGATGGTTCATTGTCAAAAGTCATATATATATATAATCTGACCAGGCCTTTCTAGGACTGGTACTGTCAAATTCTAGACACACTCTGATAACCTCAACCTATCAGTGAGATTTATCCATATGAATCCAAGAGAAAGGCTATGGCCCCCCAAAAAAAAATCCTAAAAGGAAATATGCCTTCTGTTGTCATTGTCATTGTTGTATCTGGGTTGTAAGATTATGGGAAAAATGCCTTAGTGTAAAGGGGAAAGTATCAGATGGGTGGTAATGCTAATGGTCCTTGTCCCCAGTATAAGACACTGCTTCCAAATATGTCTGAGAGATTCAAAAGTTTACTAACTACAGTCATCATAAAAAAAAAAAAAACTTTTCAAGGACAGAACTGAAATATAATTGAGATCCTAGTTGAAGAAAAGCATTCCTTTTATTCCCAAAGCTCAAGCAATTGCTTTAAAATATTTGTATTATCCAATGTTAGTTTCTCTGCCGAAGTCAATTCTCAGCAACTTGAAATAATAATAGTAGGAAATTTGTATGTAGCATTTACTATGGGCCTGATATTGTTCCTAGAACTTCATATGTTTTAACTCACTTATTCTTCATGACAACTACAAAGAAAAGAACTATTATTATCTTCAATTTATGGATGAGAAAACTAAGGCACAGATAGATTAAGTAACCTGCCTAAGATCACACAGCTACTAAATTATAGAGCTAGGAATTAAATCTCAGACAGCTTGGCTCCAGAGTCTATGCTCTTAGCCATTTTAATGTTTTCCTGCTTTTCATAAAAGCTTGATTGATGTATAAAAATATCCATGATATTATCAGAAATAATGTCAAGATGGATTGGTTAGGTCACACTGAATATGAGGATAATAATCTCTGCTTTGGAATCTGGTTACTTACTCATGCAGGCTGGGGAGTTCAGGGGTTAGTCCTTCAGGAACAGCTGGGTCCCTGATAAGCAGTGCTTACCTCAAATGCTCTTAGGATGCAGGTTATGCATCAAATAATGAACTGCATATTCCAAAAGCACTGGCTATATATTGGTACCCTTTGCTACCTGGTCCTTCATATGCAAAAGGGTGGCCTTGTCTTCATTTCAGATGATTTCTGCTAGACTCTTCCTCTATTAGGCCTCTGCCAGGCTTCTGGTTTGCCAAAGGCAGGAGCCAATAGCTAGCCAATTGTGATCAACCCCTTGATTGGGAAAATCTGACTGCCTTTCTATGTCCCACTGCCATTTTCTTTAGGGAGAGAGTATGGCCAATTACCACAATTTACTATAGTGGTTTTTGTGACATTCAAAATACCTCAGTTGGCTGAAAACACTTGGTAAAATTTTCCTGAAAAGCAATTTAGCAATATGTATTGATAAACCTAAGTATGGTTCATACATACTAGCTTCAGAACAAGTATGTATCCCAAGGAAATAATCAGAGATGTGGACACCCAGATGTGGATTACCCAGAAATCTTTTTCACGGCGTTATTTATAACACCAAAAAAAAAAAGTCTGGGAACAACATAAATAGCCAAGAAGAGGAGAATAATTAAGAAGTTTATGATACATCCATAAAATGCAATATGCAGTCATTAAAATTATGTTTCTGAAGAATTTTTAATGACATGGAGAAATACTCATTTTATAACATTCAGCAAAAAGGCAGAATACAGAACTTCATTAAAAAATGATGCCACCTATGTAAAAAGAAATCCAAATACGTCTAAAGTCCTGAATAAAATATGTGTTTTATTGGTTATCTCAGGGTTGTAAGATTTTTGTTTCTGTTTTCTAAATTTTAAACAATGAAAACATTAATTTTATAATCAGAAAATCAATCTATAAAACATAAATAGCCATGAGCTATGGGGGAGACTAGCAGATGTTTGTGTGTGGTGGTGGGAGATGAGTGGAAGTGAACAGTAGAAGAGAAATGGGTCCTCCTTTCCCACAAGGAATATCCCAACTCCCCTGGCTCCTCTTCCACCTCCACCATCCACAGGACCTGTGCATGCAGGCATGCACTCACAGGCACACACAAGCAGACAAACATCTGACTGCCCAAGGAGCCTGGCTCTTTCCCACTCATGTTGGGGATTCTTGGCTACTACAGATGAGAAGAGAGTCAAAGCCTCCCATTGTATATTTTTATGCAAATTGCTCTGGCTAATAATGCTCCCACTATGAGGTCTTAAATTATTTAGGCTAAAAGTAGACTGGACAGCTCTTTTAATACCCCTTTGCAGAGATTGTAATGCCTTATAGGTTGTGACACACGTGTGTTCTGGTAGCTTTAGGATAATTCCAAAAATAAAACCCACCAATTAAGAGAATAAAGACTTGCCACCAAATATATTCAATAGAATATATTGTGGGCTTTGAAAACAATTTAAAAGGAGTCAAAACCTCTTTTGAGCACACACATCAGTATTATATGAAACCAGTTGACACTGGCCTGGGAGTTAGGAGACCTGAGGTCTCAGGCTGGTTCTCCTAATAATCAGCTGTATAACCTTGGGCGAATTGTGTGCCTTCTTTAGGGTTTCTGTGTCTGTATGTGTAAAATGAGAGGGGGAGAGTATACATTCATTCATTCATTCATTCAGTGAAGCATTGAGGGTAGGTGATATCAGGTGTGTGCCAGACATAGAGGATACTATGATAAAGAAAGATGGCCCTCGTCTCCATGGTGCTCCTAGTTTAGTTAAGGAGGCAGATGATAACTCTTAGTGTAATGAGTGGGCTGGAGAAAATGAGAGTGCCCCCAATTGTCCCTATTAAGAGACATGGAGGTCACAGGTAACCTCATTGGTGAGAGTTTTAATAGAGAAGTGAGTGCTGAAGTCAGATTACAATGGGCTAGGGAATAAATGAAGATGGCAATAATAGATGCTAATGTAAGAAATTTTGGAAGAAGATGAAAGAGAAGGCACCGGAGCTAAAATAAATTATAAGTCCCAGAGTCTTCTCTGTACCTAAAATACTAAGGTGCATATCACTCGAATATGTACATTTAACCTTCCAAGGTAACAGGCTTGAACAGGGCAGCAACCAATTCAATGTATAAGCTCTATGTTTGTATAAAAGTCACATGATAGTCTGGGCATGGTGGCTCAAGCCTGTAATCCCAGCACTTTGGGAGGCTGAGGAGGGTGGATAGCTTGAGGCCAGGAGTTCAAGACCAGCCTCACCAACATGACGAAACCCCATCACTACTAAAATACAAAAAAATAAATAAATAATAAAATATAATAAAAAGAAATAAATAAATAGCTGGGAGTGGTGGCACATGTCTACGATCCCGGCTACTTGAAAGGCTGAGGCAGGAGAATCACTTGAACTGGGAGGTAGAGGTTGCAGTGAGTCAAGATCGTGCCATTGCAGTCCAGCCTGGGTGACAGAGTGAGACTTTGTCTCAAAAAATTAAAAAAAGAAATTCACACGGTGGCCTCATTCCAAATACTAAAAGGAAATTAAGATGTGGAATTATTACTGTGAGAAACTGTGTATTCTCAATCTGTGGCTATGTTAAAAAATACAAGATGGAAGCAGCACAAGACAGAGGGCTGAACAAGATGAACTCTAGTTGTCTGATCCTGTTATGCTAATGACACTGAACTTGGAAGAGAGGAAAGAGGACCACTTCAGTGAGAGGAAAAAGCATACGAGGAACCCTAAGCAGCCTGCCAGGCTGCTGCTTCCAGTAAGGAGACTTTGACCTTGGCTTGTAACATTCTTTTCTACTAAAGATGGTATAAGCAAATGGAAACTTCCTCTTATTATATGACATAGAAAAGACATTAATGCTTAAGCAGTTAGTCGCTTGGTATTCCTAGATGTGCTATCAAGATGACATGACATTAAAGCCCACAGTGACAGCATGGAATTCTATTGCTCTAAAAAAAGAAATGCAAAAATTGAATTTAATTATATAAAATAGTTAATATTTTCAATTAAAATTTCTAGGTAATTCTTACATTACCAGTTTAACATTAATACTTTCTTAAAGGACAAATATGGTTTTATTTTTTAAAGAAAAAATATGTTTACTCTGAAAATAGGAATTTCAGAAAGGCAGTTACATTCATCTCTACTGGTCAGAATTCAGATTTATTATGGTAAAGGTTTGAATTTATTTTCTCATTAGCATTTTATCAATTGGACCAATTAGTCTGAGCAAGACTGAAATTCCCAGGATTTCCTAAAACTGACATCTGTTCCCTTCTTAAGCTGCTGGTGACACACATGATGTAAATTTACCAATTACGAGACTCAGAGGCGGATGCGCATCAGCAGCAGTGAAGCCTTGGGTTTCAATCTGAACTGCTCTGGGACGAAAGATAAAATCATGTTTGATCTTTGAATTACTCTTTAAAATCCTTTGTAGCTTTTCTTTTTGCTCCTTAAAAAAAAAAAAAAAAACTCATAAAACAGCAGATTAAATGTAAGCTTAACATATTTCATGTTGGTGCCATTTTTCCTTCTTGGTTTTCTATGCTGTATTTAATGCTTTCCTGTCAGGAAACACTAGAGTACTGTACAAGGATTAAAGGCATAAACTGTAGGGTAGACACGAAAACTAGGTTCATATCTTGGTCCTGTCAGTTATGAGCTCTCTAACTGCTGGTAGGTTTTTGACCTTTGATTTTGCTAATTTGCAAAATACACACAGCAGTATCTACCTTACCGGGTTACTCCAAGATTAAATGAGAAAACATAAGAATATATGTATGATAGTAACTGACAACAGTAACTACCTGATAAATGGTGGTTTTTGTTTGTTTTCATTTTGGTTTGTGTGTATCTTTTGGACAGCTTCATAGACTACTTGAATATATTTTCTAAGTTCAGAAAAAGTCATAATAGGAGTGACATTTGCATTAGGAACCCCACTCCTTATAATTGTTCAGAACACCATGTTCATGTCAACATAATTTATGAATGTTTTAACAGGAAAGAGCTTCTTAGTCTAATATTATAGTCTTGAGATGCTTAATTATCCAAAGCATTTAGAAAATTTTAACAAAAATATGGTAGCACATTATAAGCACAGTGTAATTTAGTAAATATATATCATCTTGTTTTATAATTTTATTAACTTTGCTCCAAATGTTGCGTTAGGAGTTCTACACTTTTTGATTTATCTATAAAATATAGTTTTAAAATGGTAGGCAGAATTAGAGAAAAAAATCCACAAACTATTTAAAAGTCAGTATTTTAAAATAAGGCAATTCTCATGAACAAAATTAAGATGAACATTTTGTTCAACAATCCAGGAAAAGAAAAACAATCAAGGGAAAGATTCCGGAGGACAGCACAGAAGCGTCCATAAGATTTGCCCATTTTTAGCGGCTGATATGTGAGTGAGTGGCCTAGCAGACGAAGCCTCATATACTTCGGTAGGAAAACTCAGCATACGGTATCACACAGACCTGGCTCTAAAATCAGGTCTGCAACTCGCTTGCTCTAAAATCTTAAAACAAAAAATGTGGGGCAACTAAAGAAACCTTTCTGTAACCTAATTTCTTTACCTGTAAGATAGGGGTATTTTTCTATATGGGAACACGGCTATACTATGTTATGTTCAAGAGTACAGTGAGGCTATGTAATAAATAGAGATACACATACATATATAAAAATTGTAGGTTAAGTAAGCTTTTGAGGCTAGCCCAGGAACCATACAATGAAATAAATATGATTTCTATGAAAAAATAGAGCCTGTAAACTATAGATTGAACTTTGGAATATGACCAACTTATAAAAGAGTCCTGACAAAATACTTCTATTAACTTTTTACTTTAAGATAAATTTAGACATACAGGAACACTGCAAGTGAGTACAGAGATCTCATTTGCTCTTCATCAGCTTCCCCAAACGAAAACATTTTACATAACCAGAGTACAATGATCAAAATCGGAAAATCAACATTGATATACTATTATTGAATAATCAACAAACCCTATTTGAATTTTACCAGTTTTCTCAGTTATGTCTCATTTTTGGTCCAGGATTTAATTCAGGATTTCATTGCATGTATATGTTATTAGACTCTAATGTGCTATTTCCTCAGTCTTTCTTTGTCTTTTATGACTTTGGCACTTTTGAAGAGTTTTGGTGGTTTTGTTTTGTAAACTGTCCCTCAATTTGGATTCATCTGGTCTTTTCTTATGTTACATTGGTGTTACACATTTAACAAGAATACCACAGAAGTGATATTTTGCTGTTCTCCATGCAGTATGTCAGGGGGCATATGATTTCTCTATGTTTTATTACTAGTTATATTGACCTTGATCATTTGGATAAGTTGTGTCTGCTGGGGTTATTACAAATTTATTGCTTTCCCCTTTGTAATCAATAAATGTCTTGTGGGAAGATACTCTGACTATACAAATGTGTTGTTTTACAACATATTTTGCCCTATTAACTTTAGATTTCATCAGTGGTTCTTGCCTTTAACAATTACTATTGTGGTATTTGTCTAATGGCAATTTTTCTATTTCCCTTACTTCCACATCCATTAATTAGAATTCTACTATAAGAAAGTACTGCTCTCTTCTCTCCCACTTCTTTTTTTTTTTTTTCCTTGTGATACTAGGCCTCACTCTGTTACCAAGGCTCTGAGGCTGGAGTGCAGGGGTGCAATCTCAGCTTACTGCAGCCTCCATCTCTTGGGATCAAGCGATCCTTCCACCTCAGCCTCCTGAATAGCTGAAAATATAAGCACACGCCACCATGGCTGGCTAATTTTTGTATTTCTTGTAGAGACAGGATTTTACCATATTGACCAGGCTGGTCTCGAGCTATCTATTCTTATCTATTCAATCCTTCAGTGTGGATTCATGGATCTTACAGTTATTGAGTACTAATCCAATATTATACTTATTTATTTTGTTCGAGTTGTTCCAACTTTGGCCATTAGCTGCTCCTTCAGGTCGGCTCCTAAGTCCTTTTAACATGTCTTCATAATTTTTTGAGCACTTATTTTCCGGAACCATTAGATATTCCAAGCTTATCTTGTGTTGGCCCTTCTTAGCCCTGGAATCGACCATATACTCAAAAATCCTGGTTCATTTTATTGGAGAATGGTGTTATGAAACCAAGAGATGAGTGCTAAGTACATTTATTGCTACTGAGATATCATTGCTTCTAGGACCTCTCAGCAGGCAGCATTAAGAAACATACAATTGTATACCAACACATATGCATACATTTGTATTTCTGTGTGCATCCACCTATATGTGAATAAACTCACACTGATCCCTCTAATTCCAACCCACTGCCACAGGGTTCATTCTAGTCTTCTCACTTTCTTCATATGTATCATTTTTCTCTGACAGTGAGAAAACTAGCTCTCATCATCCAGAAAATATTTACTTTGTTCAGTCCTAGCATGGACATTAGATAGTGTCAGAATTTCTGGTCTATGCTCCTGTGTGTAGAAGCAAATATACAACTATAGTATATTCGTATATACATTTTTGGTTGCCTTTAGCATTACAGTATATAGCCAAAATAATCATTTTCTAAAGATACTTAGGTTGCTCTTTTCTTCCCTATACCCCCAGCATAGTTATTTATTCATTTGATTCCATTTAGGTTCATTTTTTACAGTTTGTATTTCATTTTGGGTTCTCTCACATCCTAACTGATTGGGTAAGTGAAAGGTCAGGTTTTTTTAAGGGTCTGAGTCATATACAAAGGTGTACTCAAAGAAGGGTCCCTCCAACTCCCCCTTTCATTGCTCCATTTTTATACTCCATCTTGCTTTATTTCCTGTAGGTAACCAGTCTTGTTGGTTTCTGACTTATCTTTCTATACATCTTTTGCAAAATGAGTAGATATTTGTAAATTTCCTTATAGTCCCTATTTCTTACATTAGGGACAGACACTCTAGATATCTGTATGCACTTTACTTTTCTCACTGAATACATTTTGGAAATAATTTCATATGAGTGTCTCAAGGTCTTCCTCATTCTTTTGTACAGGTACAGTGTATTCCATTTATGCATGCACCAACTTCATTTTACTGCTTCTCTATGTATAGTCATTCAGGTTATTTCCAACATTTTGTGATTACAAAAAAGTACTAAAATAAATAACTCATGCATATGTAGTTTCATATTGCTGGAAGTGTATTTTAGGGTAAATTCCTAGAAGTGGGACTGCTGGGTCAAAAGAGTACAAATGAGGCTGTGTTAGGTTTTGTCAAATTCCTCTCCAGCAGGGTTGTTGTACCAGTTTGCATTCTTGCCAGCACTAGGTTGCCACACTTTTTAAATTTCACCAACATAAGAGGTAAGAAATAATATTTCAGTAGTGTTTTAATTTGCATTTCTGAGAAATACTTTTAACGCAGATGAAAAAAGCTGGTTGAGGGAAAGTTCAAATGGACAGGCAAGAGCAGTACAAAGAATTAAAATGGAACTTAGGAGTGCTCTAACAAGACTATAAGTCACCTAAGAAGCCGAGCAAAACACGATGATTCTGAAGCATCAGGGAAGGTGAAAAGCAATAATGAGAGAACTGAAGTGATCCACCGGAAACATAAAGGGAAATTGAATATAACCTGTAATGCAGTAGGCAATAGGTTTAAAAATTTGGCTTGTTTTTGTATGTAACAGAAAATACTAATAACAAATAATGCTTAAAAGAGACTTTCAAAGTGCTTGAAAATTTTCAGTCTTAAAGAACAACTGTGATCTAAAAATCCACAACAAAGGATACAGGAGCCAGATAGCCTAGCAAGAATCAGCAGAAACTATAAATGGATGGTCCAACTAGCAGAAGCAGAGTTTGGTGACTCATACCTAGGCCATCAAGAAAAGTGGTAGGAGCTCTGATCCTGCTTAAAGCACTGATAATAAATAATTTATGAAACATTTTTTTCCTTTTCTAATTTTTGTATAGATGGGTGTCTCACTATGTTGCCTGGGTTTGCTTCAAACTCCTGGCCTCAAGCCATCCTCATATCTTGGCCTCCCAAAGCACTGGGATTACAGGTGTGAGCTACTGCGCCTGGCCTCATTTTGAGAAAAGGAAAAGAATGGTGTTAAAATGATCAAACAATGATCTTATGAATGACCAGAGTATCAAAGTGGTATTTTTATATCGGGAAAAAAATAGCAAAAGACTGAAAGAAATTTGTTAAACATAGAAAAAATCATGCATTGCAAAATGACTACTAAGACTTGAGACAAATAGGTCACAAGGATGGGGCTGAGACAACAGGCCTAGTTAGTAGTAAGGAACTGATTTAACCTCAACAAAGTTTTCATTTCTATTTCATAAACCAAATTTCAGGCCAGAGATTTGGCTGGTTTATCATTTTTAAAACCTGAGAAGCATCTATAATTAATTTATAGCAAGCTACATGACAAAGGGCAGTAGAAAGTGTGAATTTACAGCTAGCTTGAGAGTTGGACTCTGGGAAGGTAGCACCAACATGCATAGGTGAGTAAGAGAAGTGGGGGAAATAATTAAGCAAATATACTGGCCTTTTGCTATGTTGTAGGCACCATTTAGCCCCTACAGATACAATACGGGAAACATCCCTGCCCTTAGCTCACCTGGGTGGGACGGAGACAGCGTAAGAAAAATTTTATAACAGTAAATGAAAAAAAACAAAGCAGAGGACTGAGGATGGGTAGACATAGGGACAAGTTTCATGAAGAGGTGACCTTTTAATTCGAAATACTCTTGGTGCAAAAGGGGAGGTGTGTATATTGGAGAGGGGCTGATGGGTAGGACAATCTAGGCAGAGGCAATGGTACCTGCAAAGTGACAGAGGTATGGTGCATTCCTAACAAATGGCATTTTAAAAGTCCCTTTGGAATCCAGCACTGTGAGGCATCTAACATCTCCCTAAAATTATCATGTTTTCAGAAAATATCAAATGGGTCCCAGGGCACTAGAAAGGCATTTAAAAGGACAGGATTAAGCTTCAAATATGACCTTGAAACATAAGAGAAACTAACAAACTAACTGCTCCCTTTTTTGTGCAAGAAAAACCGTGGGCACAGATACACAATGCAGAATGGCAGAAAAGGTCAGGCAGGGACAAAGGAGTCCTACCGAACTGCAAGTGGGGAAGTGGCCAACAGGTCAGGGCAGCTGGTTGAAAAGAGAGGTTAGGCACCGAGAAACAAACAAGGAGAGGAAAGCCCAAGAGGGCTCTTGGATTGGCTCTTCCATACAGTAGATGGTGGACTCTGATGATATCTTTGGAGATTTTTTCCGATAAGCCTCAGTTTCCTCATCTGTCAAACAAATGGACAGAGTCCCTTTGTACTTCATGTCTCTAGAATTGATAATATTTGGGAAGGCTGAAGAGCATTCTGAGAGTCACCAGATGACTCAAGCTAGAAGCCAGGCTCTTTAAAGGCCCAGATGGAAGGACTGGGAGTGCTGTATTGAACCTGAACTGAAGGCTGCGTGGTGATTTCAAAACTGCCTTCTACCACATGATGGATTATTATAGGAAGTATAATTAGCTGTTCTCTATTTCTAGAGAGATGAGAACAAGAAGAAAGAGAACAAAAGAAAATGGAATAAAATTGCAGTGAAGACTGTTAAATAACAGAATGAATTAGTCCCGGAAGTCATCAGCATGACTTCTGGGAATGTCTTTAGAAACAGTCTGTCTGTCCAAGATGATTCTGGACAGGGTCGCCAGCTGCGACTGCACACAGTTGGAGGAGCCGTATGTCATTTCAGTGCCCTTCCTAGCTCTGTGTTTCTGCAGTTGTATAATATTATGCATAAATAGAGTAATACCAAATTACCCCATTTATACATTTTATGTATCTATTAATATGGACAACAGCTTTCTTTCCATTTTACCAGTAAAGTTTTGAATACAAATGTTAACTCAGCCTCTCTCCATTACAGCTCTGCCTTCAGAGTTAATTGCCTCGCAGAACACTTAAGGAGTCATTTTTCATTGTGATGGTGAGCAAAGGGAAGGCAGATGGCACAGTCATGTTATTGATTTGATGATCCTTGCCTGGCTTGTTGAATAAATGGAACTGAATGTATGGTCACTGCATCCAGACTTTTAGGGGCTTCAAGGCTCAATTCAAATTATATCAGACAGCAGGTTCAGAGAACAAGAATCCATTTATTCCCTCAAAGCTTCTAAATGATGATCCCAGGGACCATGTAGGACTCCTCAAACCACCTCCCTGAAGTCCTGTGGACCAGTTTCAGTCCCAGCTCCTAAGGAAGAAGATGAGCTCTCTCAGGTTTACTCCAGTGCTTTTACCTGCATGAAAGCTTTGGATATGCCACCCATTAGGGAGAGAAGCCTGCTCAACTTGCATGGGCTATGCTCACTTGCAAATTATAAAGTGGATAAAAGGAGATAAATTACTCTCTTTTCAGGGTGCCATTAACTTTTTCCCTACAAGCTCTCAGAGAAAGATCACTGTGGCCTTAAGGAGTTAACAGAATTGTAATCAACATTTACCTTTTATAGAATTACATTTCTACTGCTGGCGCTTGCTCCTCCACCGGGACTTTCATTAAGAGTAAGGGGACATCCACACTCAAAAATGCCTTTGGTAGATACTATGACACCATTAAACAGTCTATGGCAGGACCCGAGATTAAACCAGCTATCAGTATAACATGGAGTTTTGATCAAAATTTGACCACACTTCTGGATTTGCTGAGGGACCACTGGCCCTATGAGGTGACCCCCAGAAAAATGTTTCTATGACTAGAAGGAATTTGCAGGGCCACTTACCCACTCTTAACCTTTTACATATTTTCTCAAGTCACTGAATTTTCCTTTTTGGATCTAAGGAGTTCCCCTCTGTCTGCCTTCTGAGGGCTCTGGGTGGCAGAATTGTGCAGTACTGCCTGCTGGTGAATTATATTATTTTCTTTTTCTGGTTAGGTTTGTGCAACATGTTACAATAAATATGAAGGAGGGGTAATATGAGCAGGGACTAGAACCAAGGTCTCTGGATCTCTTGCTCCCTGCTTGAGAGATCCAGATATCTTGGTTCTAGTCATTCTGAGACTCAGAACCCATCCATTCTTTTTAACTACAGAAGGAGGCTGCTATGGCCTGAATGTTTGTGCTCCACCTCCTACCAAATTCACACATTGAAGCACTAATCCCTGATATAATGGTATTTGGAGGTGGGGGTCTTTGGGGAGGACTAATTAGGTTTAGATAAGGTCAAAAGGGTGGAGCTTCATGATGAGATTAGTGCCCTTATAAGAAGAAATCAGAGCCCTTTCTCTCCACTGTGTGAGGCTATAGCTAGAAAGTGATCATCTGCAAACCAGGAAAAGGGCCCTTACCAGACACCAAATTGGCCAGGCATCTTGGTTTTGGACTTTCCAGCCTCCAGAACTGTGGGAAACAAATGTTTGTTGTTTAAGTCACCTAGACTCTAATATTTTATTAGCGTCTATAAGCAGCATGATGTAATGAAGGCAGCAACCTCCTTCTGTTAAATTCTCCCAAACCTATGTAAAGCAGGACTATTTAATTCGTAACCAATTAAAAGTATTTTTTTTTTTTTTTTTTTTTTTTTTTTTTTTACTAATTGGCAGTTTTATATAAACCAAGGTGTCAGCTATCACAAGAAATAGTGGAGGAACTCACAAACTTACCCTTAACATTTATATTATTTTATTTTAAGTTCTGGGGTACATGTTGCAGATGTGCAGGTTTGTTACATAGGTAAATGTGTGCCATGGTGGTTTGCTAAACCTGTCAACTCATTACCTAGTTTTTAAGCCCAGCATGAATTACCTGTTTTCCTAATGCTCTTCCCCCACTTCTCCCTCCCCCAACAGGCCCCAGTATATGTTGTTCTCCTCACTGTTTCCATATGTTCTCATTGTTCAGCTCTCAGTTACAAGTAAGAACATACAGTAATTGCTTTTCTGTTCCTGTGTTAGTTTGGTGAGGATAATGGCTTCCAGTTTCATCCATGTCCCTGAAAAAGACATAATCTCATTCCTTTTTATGGCTATATAGTACTCCATGGTGTATATGTACCCCATTTTCTTTATCTAGTCTATCATTGATGGGCATTTGGGTTGATTCCATGTCTTTGCTATTATGAACAGTGCTGCAATGAACATATGCATGCATGTATCTTTATAACAGAATGATATATATTTCTTGGGGTAAACACTCAGTAATGGGATTGCTGGGTTAAATGGTATTTCCAGTTCTAAATCTCTGAGGAATTGCCATGCTGTCTTTCACACTGGTTGACCCTTAACATTTTATTCATACCCACAACATTCTTGTTGTGTTGTTTTGTTGCTTCAAAGGCAGCTTGGTTATTGCAACACATTTTGATTTTCCTATTTGGCTTTGTAAGTTGTCTTGATGAGTTTTAATTTTTTCCTGTTTTTCTCTTTGACCACATTAATTATTTACCAGTCAATTCCAGCAATACCAGAAAGAGGTGGCAGGTGGGAAAGAAGAAAAAAGAAAAGAAAAATGTGTTGGTCATGTTTCGGTGCTGGTGGTCTCATTTTTCATTTCCATGAATTCTGATTTTCATGTGAGTTTGTTTCTAATTGCTCAGCCTTGAAAGTATTCTTGAGTTAACTTTTAAGACTGACTTATTTCTGCAGCATGTTTAATTAGCCATGTGCATTATTCTTTTTTTTTTTTTTTTTGAGACAGGAGTCTTGCTCTGTCACCCAGGCTGGAGTGCAGTGGCATGATCTCGGCTCACTGCAAGCTCCACCTTCTGGGTTCAGGTCATTCTTCTGCCTCAGCCTCCCAAGTAGCTGGGACTACAGGCACCAGCCACCATGCCCGGCTAGTGTTTTGTATTTTTAGTAGAGACAGGGTTTCACTGTGTTAGCCAGGATGTTCTCGATCTTCCTGACCATGTGATCCGGCTGCCATGGCCTCCCAAAGTGCTGGGATTATAGGTGGGAGCCACTGCGCCGGGCCCATGTTGACTATTCTTTAAGCTTCTCATCCTTATTTTCCTCTTTGTTTCCTTTACATATTAATCAATTTCTCACAATTAAAAGTGACAGAAAGATAAATTTAAAAGTCTGAAATGGGAGGACCATGAGCATGTCATTTTACAGTGATAGTGGTCAGTAAAAGAAAACCCTTGTGCTATCCTCAAAACACAAACAGCTAATGGTCTTTCTTATAGCTAAGAAATGAAAAGCAAAACAAAACAAAACATCTATGAAAAGCGCTGTGATGTAAAACCTTTCTGGTTTTAAATTCTTGCTCCATAATTCTTTACTATGTGGCTGTAAGCAAGTTACTTAATATCCACGAGTTCATTTTTCTCATATGTGAAAGAAAAGTGGTAACACAGCTGATCTTTGAACAAGATGTTCAGGTTAAAGTCCCTGTATAACTTTTCACTCCCTAAACACTTAACTACTAATAGCCTACTGTTGACCAGAAGCCTTATGAATAATGTAAACAGTTGATTAACACACATTTTGTATGTTGTATATGTTATATATTGTATTATTATAATAAACTAGAAAAAGGAAAATGTTATTAAGAAAATCATAAAGAAAATATACTTACTATTCATTAAGTGGAAATAGGTCATTATAAAGATTTTTATCCTAATTGTCTTCATTTTTCAGTAAGTGGAGGAGGAGGAAAAGGAGAGGCTGGTCTTGGTGTCTCAGGGTGGCAGAGACAGAAGAAAATCTGCATATAAATGAGCCCACACAGTTCAAACCCATGTTGTTCAAGGGTCAACTGTACATACCTCAGAGCAAGGACCCCCAACCCCAGGCTGCATGCCAGTACCAGTCTGTAGCCTATTGAGAACCAGGCCTCACAGCAGGAGGTGAGCCACGGGTAGGCGTAAGTGAGCATCACAGCCTGCGCTCCACCTCCTGTTGGATCAGCAGAGGCATTAGATTCTCATAGGAACACGAACCCTATTGTGAGCTGCGCATGTGAGGGATCTCGGCTGCAAACTCCTTATGAGAATGTAACTAATGCCTGATGACCTGAAGTGGAACAGTTTAATCCCAAAACCATCACCCCTGCCGCTGATCCCCAGGTCTGTGGGAAAATTGTCTTCCATGAAACCCGTCCCTGGTGCCAAAAGGTTGGAGTCTACTGCCCTGTAGGGTTATAGTAACTCAAAGAACACTATGGTGCAAAGAATAGATTCACAACAAACAGTATTTATGGCTTTTTTGTTTTTATGTTTTGTTTTGTTTTGTTTTTTGGGACGGAGTCGCTCTTGTTGCCCAGGCTACAGTGTAATGGCACGATCTTGGCTCACCGCAACCTCCGCCTCCTGGGTTCAAGCGTTTCTCCTGCCTCAGCCTCCCCAGTAGCTGGGATTACACGCATCCGCCACCACGCCTGGCTAATTTTTGTATTTTTAGTAGAGATGGGTTTCACTATGTTGGCCAGGCTAGTCCTGAACTCCTGACCTCAGGTGATCCACCCGCCTTGGCCTCCCAAGGTGCTGGGATTACAGGCGTGAGCTACTACGCCCGGTCTTCCAACCAGTGTGTTTTAATGACAACACCAACAATTGATGCTTTTTATTTGCCAGTTATCTTTTGTGAGGTTATCTGTCCTGAGTGTAACTACTATGTGGACATTTCCATAAAATTCAAAGTAATTTATTTTTCTGGTCATAAAGGGTAGAACTGAGTTGGGCTCCTTCAAACTTAAATAAAATAGTTAAAAAAATTACTATCCAAGGAATAAATCAGTATTCAAATCACGAAAACAGAAGATCTCTATGATTGGTTGCAGACATGCTGCATTGGAAATCTAAATTGCTTTATTGCTTTGTGTCATCTTTCCCTAATATTCTCATGTTCATTGAACCTTAAATCTAAACAAGTTAGGTTTCATAGATGTATTCCATTGAAAGTACAGTTTGGGGCTTGATTTCTGTCCCTGAGATATATATAGCTTGATCCATCTTACATGAAATATAAAAACACAAAATCCAGTCTATAGGGGTTATGGGCTGGAAGTGACATTTTACGTTGTAAAGTAGACATTTGTGGAGTATACATCTTTTGCATATCTTTTTTGGTGAAGAGTCTCCAAAATTGTAAGATAATTTTATTCATCAATCAAATATTTATCAAGCAACTATTAAGTACCAGAAACTTGTTAGCAGCTAGGGATTCAAAGATAAAATAAGATACAGCCACTGCCTTCAGAGAGCTTGCTACCGGGGAATAATGAAAAGAACATAGCAAGTTTGATATATGTTAGAAGGTGCAGATACATGTTAGAAGGCATGGGATTTCAAGACAGTGAGGTATGGAGGGGACTGAAAAGGTCTCATGGAAGAGGAAATACCATTTGAACCAGGCTTTGAAAACAAGCAGCTAACAGAGAGGATTTCAGGTACAAGAAACAACAGTATGGCAGACCACACCTGCACTCAGAGAATCATAAGAAAAATATGTATGGAATGATTGATAGGCCCAGCAGCTATCACAGAGATATTTATCTAGTCATTTTTCTCATGTTGTAGATGAAGAAACTGAAGGCCTGAGAGTTTAAAATAATTGTCCAAGGACCCCCATGTAGCCAGTGGTGCTGTGCAGCTAGGCTTAGGACTCTGAGGTGCTAAACCCGGACGGGAAGTTGAGGAGAGGTGAGAGAGGACCCTTCATTCCAGAGTAAACGTCTGGACCTATTTCAACAGGCAATGAAAAGTCTGCAAAAGTATGAGGAAGTGATATGATTAGAGCTGTGCTTTCCTTTGGGAGCAACCCAGGTGAGAAGCAACCACTCCCAGAACAAAGCATGGGGGGAATAAGAATGGAAAAAATAAGATGTCTTCTCTGTCCGCTCCAGGGATAAAATCTATGGAGCTTCATGATTACTGAGATGTAAAAGGGCAGAAAGAGAGAGAAGACAGGCTAATTTGAAGGTTTCAAACTTGAGCCACTCCAAAACAGACTTTACAAAAACAGGCAAGTCAAGGGAGAAGAGCTGGTCTGGGGAATGGTGGGAGGTGACAGAGGAAAGGGGGAAGGAAGGCTGACTTTTTATCTGAATGGGAGGAAATCCAGGTTGAGATGCTGATGCTCAGTATGTGAGAGGTGTTGGCTGAAGACCCACAGGATTGGCAGTTAGCTGCAGAGAAGTTTTCCCTAAGTGAGCGGAGAGGGCAAAAGAAGCTGGCTAAGGATCAGACCTGGGGGAAAGCCTATATGCAAAGGGCAGACGAAGCTGAGGATGCACAGAAAGGAGGTGCTCTACAGCCATTGCCACTAAGTGAATTCTAAGTGGGTACCTGTGATGGGTCAAGGCACAAAACAACAGAGGAAGGGAAAGTTTCCAGAATGTGGGGAGGTGAAGTGGGGAATAATCGACAGTCAAACACTACAGAGATGTCAGAATTGAGGAAAGGGCATTTTAATGACTATGTTTATCACTCGATTACTGCTGTAGACAAATATTAAACTTAGCAATTGTACATCTGTTTTATTTCACCTCTCTATTCTTTGTTCATAGCACTTTAACACAACTTGTAAGTATGAGTTGATTGGCACGCGTTGATTTGCATGAATGTTTGTCTCTGCATAGGCTGTAACCTCTATGAGGGCAGGAACTCTGTTTGGTTCACTATAGTATATCCAGTGCTGCCATATAATAGATACGTTTACACGTTTCTTGAATGAGTAAGAGTAGCAAGGGAGGATTCACAATAACTGTATTTTGGAAACAAGGGAAAATTATTTCCTTCTGTTGATTTTAAGGTCTTTTAATATCAGATATTTTTTGACACAGAGTCATGTTTATTAACAAGAATCTCAGATATTTGTTCTTATCTCTGTTGTTTCCTGGGCTATCTGCCTAATTTTCTAGTTTATTTTACCATGAATGCCACTTTTTCTTTCTTCTTTGTGAAGACACATACACTGGCTGTAAACAATATTTGTATTTGACGTTAAAGGGTAACTAACATGCCAGATTTTTATAATGAAGTTTTGATGTAATTCAGTAGTTCTATTTCTTATTCTAGCCACCTCTAACAAAGAAAGTGCTAAGATTATATCAACAGATGTATTTCTACAAGTGTGAAGATACGGTGGCAGAATTATAAAAGAAAAACAAAGTCTGAAGGGATAGAAATTTGAGAGGCTGCTAGAAACTGGAAATTTGCTTTAAAAAACTGTCTTCAGAGGAGAAAGTACTACACTGTGAGCCAGCAGACCTAGAGTCCATTTCCGATTCATCTCTGAGATTACGGGAAACGTACCTCTCACTGGTAGTGTTAGATTCCTTTTACTCACTTCGAAAATAGGGGACTCTAAACCACCTACCTCTTTCAAACATGCTAAGAAGATTCCATTAACACCATTTCAAGATTTTTTTAAATTTAAGGAGCAATGCTAACTATTTTTAGTCACTAGTAATCAATACATATGAAAATAAAGTTTCCCAATGGTTCTGAGCAGCTGCAAAGACAAATTAAGGTACCACTCAGAAGCAGATTATTTGCTCTCCCCACCCCAAACTGGCATGACTTAGCATAATTTGTAGTATTAAACCATGCAATGGGGTTAGAGTGAAACGCATCCTAGGAATCTAATCCAACCCCATCATTTTTTGCATGGGAAAACAGAAGACCCAGAGACTAAAAGACTTGCCCATGGTTGCACTACTAGTTAGTGACAGAGCTAGGTCTAGATCTTAGGGCTTGTGGCTCCAAGTCCAGAGCTCAGATGTTTGAGTTTAATTTCTTTTCCTGTGAGTTCATGGGCTTCTTCCTATTACATATGCTGAGTCATAGTTTCATTAGCAGATGCACCATGGCATGCAGAGATTTGCATTTTACCAAATTTCTGAAGTCACCGGCAAAGATAAAATTGTCCTTACTATCGTAAGCCCACTGCTTAGCAGAGACACTCTAGGGCTTTCCTCCTTGACTTTGGGTTTAAAGCTTTTTTAGGAATAAGGGCTATGCCTCATTATCTTTATCCACAGGAGCACAGTGATGAGGGAGAGTCACACAGGCTGAGGAGCCAATGGCCCTGGGTTTGAATTCTGGCTCACTCACTCACTAGCTGTATTTACCCTGGGGAAGTCATTTAATCTCTCTAGAGTTTTGGTTTTCTAAATAGTAAAAGTGGGATAATCATTTCCACAGAATCATTAAGAGGGTTACACCAATGAATATATAAAGCACTTAATATAATGCCTAGTTATCTTTCCCTTTCCTCTTTTCATGAAATTAAACCAAAGTTCTCTTATTGTTATCATTATAAACAAGAAAGACATCCATGACACTGTGGGAAAACTATCATTTTAAATATTATTAATATTTCTAGATTATTCAAAGTAATCTAATCATCCTGCCCAAACTTCTAAGGCTAACGTAGAAAACTTGAAAATTTCAAAACCTTAGACTTTCTAGTAGTATTCTTTTGGTAATGGTATAGTCAATCATATATGAGGCAGGATCATGGCAAAATTCTACTTCCAGTTGTAGCACATAGCTTCTTTTCAGCAGTGGAGATTTGGGCCATTGGGATTTTTGATCCAGTGAGAAAAGTTAATCTGCTTCTCATTAGGAAGAATCCATAAACTATGAAATCCATAATCTTCCATCACAAAGTGACAGCAATCATTATCATTTTCAATTTATGCTTCTGAAGAGCTCTATTTACTCTGTCCACATTTCATCTTAATGTGCCTCTAAAATGCTCGGGGACCATGCTGTCCGGGGTGACTGGAGACATGCTTGGTTGTTTAGTGTCATGCAGGAGAGTTACTTAATGTGTCCTGTTTTCATGGAGATGTCAATCTTTCAACCACTTTGAGGTCAGAAGACAAAGTGGCTGCACAGTGAACATAGGCATAAACAACAGCATAAATCCCACCTTAACCAAAGAGTCTGGCATGGCTGCTCACAGAAAATACAGAAATGAAGCAGCAGGTTTGCTGGGCAGGGGAGTAGGAAACCTAATTAGTCCAGCTCTAGGAATGCCAAAAAGCCTACTTAATATCTTTTGCCTTACTATTCTAAGCCCCCTAAAGGGAGAATTTCTCCCAAGCACCTAAATTTATTATATTAAAAAGAGATTAGTGCATGGGTAATCTAAGGGATGAGTCGGCACAGTTTTTCTTTTGACCTCTGGTTAAGACAAGAGCCATAAGGAAGGGAGTTCACACATTTCAGAAAGAAACTAAAATGGCCATGTCTAAGTATTACTTGCCACATATTGCTGGAGCAGTTGCTGGTGGAAAGAAAATGAAATCCAAAGATAATGCTATTTTTTAAATTAAAAAAAAATCACTAGCTGCTCCTGAAAAGAGATGGCCAAAGTAGTTCCTGTGCATTTCTGTCACTCATTTTCAGGGTTGAAATTCACTGTATGAGAGAAATCCACCATGCTCATAGGATGCTTCTGCCTTTGCCGATCCTCAAGCTCATCCTTCTTAAATGCTCTTATTCATGCCGACGGAGAGTACACATGACACTGACATTTAGTAAGTTACATTTCAAACAAGGAGTCTGATAACAAAAATTTAGTAAGCTACATTTCAAACAAGGAGCCTGATAAAAAAAAATTTGAGATTATGCAAAGTACTACAAGAAGACTTTTAATCTATAAGAAGACTCTTAATAATGAATGCTAATTTAATAACACTAACATTTGGAGAAATAAATAGCACAATAGCCAAGAGAAGACCCCTGGCACCCTGTCCTTCACACAGTGGGGGTGGGGTCAGGAGCCTGCCAATGAAGCTCCACCTCTACCTCCTCCTCAACTCCCCCAACCTGTCACCCTGCACAAATAGTGGAGGAGGTTCAAGAGAACACAGGGCTTCTAGGAGAGGAATCTGGGAAAGGATAAATTAATTTGAACCCAGTTGCTCATTTTACTGAAATTAACTGAAGCTCATAGAGTCAAGTGGTTGCTAAAGGTCACATTTCCCAAGCCTCCTATCATTGTCATCATCATCACCAAAATAACTTATGAACTGATTCCTATGTGTAGGGCACTGGGATAAGCACAGGCATATATAAGGACTTTCTGTAAAGATATAGAATAAACTAAACTTCAACAATGAGATAACCAGTGTCAGCATTTGGTTCCCAAGAGCCAATATGGTTCCCAAATAATCATTGGAATATATTTCCTCTCAAATGTGTTAAGTTTTAATTGGCTGTGCACGCACTAAATATTTGGATGAGGAGTGAAAAAAATAGTCATTTAGTTCATATATCGGTGTCAGTATTTTTCTTGTTCAGGGAAAACCTAGATGATGATGTTGGAAAAAATTTTCTCTACAGATACTGCCGTTTTTCTTGCAGTGAAGTCAAGATATTTTATTTTATTGTTTCTCAACATTTTATTATTAAATATTTAAACATGTATCAAAGTTAAAAGAATTTTATAATGAATACCAGTATTCCTAGCACCTAGATCCTACCATTAACATTTTACTTTACTTGCTTTATGACATATCAGTCCATCCACCCATCTTACCCATCTTCCAAATTGATGGAGATAATAGATAATGTTGCAATTTAAAGAGTTGAACCACTGTCTTACTCCTGTAAGAGCTTGAAAAATCTACTAGATTGTTTTTAGAAAACAAAGAACAAGCTCATCCTGAATTATGTACACAGATACTCATCATAGTTTAATCCTCAGGCTCTGTAAAATGTATGTAAGCTATTTCAATCTTTTGTCTAGCTCTATCAACCCTGTAGACATTTTCAGTATTCATCCAAATGCTTGCTTTTGTAAAGACATGGGCTGTTGATTATAGACAGGTTCTCTGCTACAGATCATCAGGAAAAATTACCTGGAATGTTAGCAGTAAGTAATTTTTATTCTTTTGCTCTACACTCTAGTATCCCCTCTCCCAATTATTCCTTGAGTGCAGATATACAGTGCTTTCTATATCTCACTCCCCTCTTATAACACCTATCTCACAGCCCTGTCATGAGGATCACATGTGAAAAATAGAAGAACATTTTAGACAGAGTAAAGTACTATGCATATCTAAGATAACATTACCATTAGTAATCATAATCCAGTTGTTAGAAAACACAGCTGAGGTAATGGTTCACACTGCTACTTGTCTCTTTCATATAAGTCAAAAAGGACTTCAAAGGTTAAAGGGACAGAGAATTGGCAGTTGCCTTCAGTCTGCCCATCTCGTGAAGGATCGAGAAAAATCTTGATGTATATCACACAGACTTGTTTTCATTAGTGAAGTGTTTGTTTTGGAAATCATCCCAGTTTTAAAACAATACTTCCATTAGCTGTGCAAGTACCTATAATTATCCATCTTATCTGACCAGTGCCAAACTATTTTACTTATTGCATCCCATTTACCTCAGAAGTGCTGAAAGGAAAAGAATAAGACATTCATTCAATGTATGAAAAGGTGCAGAAAATGTTTATTTCTTTGAATAAACATCCATAAATGAACTTTGGATAGAAATTCCTGCAATAAGATATCATCAGGTACCATGAATGATGAATCTGAAGGTGTTGGAAACTCTCTGCTCCCATATATGGGAAAAATTCTGTTACATGAATACCTAACGTTTACAAGGCATAAAGTAGTACATTTTCCATTTTTTGTGTCTGGTTGGACACAAGTCAAGAAAGTGAGGAACAAATTCAAAGCCAAGTAGGGAAGTAAGAAAAGATAAAATAAGCAAGGAGGCCATTTCATCATCAATTACTGTTATTGAGAACTTGCCAGATTGCTGGCATTTTATTTTATGCTTAAGGGGAATTGAAGAGAAAAACAGATTTGAAATCACCCTTGCCCTCAAAAAGCATTCATTCCAGAGTGGTTGGACAGAGAAAATAATCAGGAGACAGAAAAATTCAAATTTATAAAGATGGAATAGTATATGCAAAAAGAGAGAAATAAGTGTGGTCTGCAATTTAAGTGTGACTTATATTCAACATTGAGTATGCTTAGAATGTGGCCAACACCACTGCAATGAGCAGACATCTAAGAGGACAGGTATAATTATCCTCAAATCAAAAACATGCTTTTCCTACAGGAAAAGGAGAATTGGAACAAAGGCTGGCTGTGCCCACCTAAGACAGAGGGTTCCCGTGGCCCATGAACTCCAGTTGGTGCTGAAAGCAAGGGCATATCTTAAACCTACTGAGATGATTGCATGAAGCTATCATCCTCTGTTGCCACTCAACATTCCAAACATACATGTTCCCTAGTTAGGTTCCATATTCACAAAGCAAATTTCTAATCACATTTAGAATTTGGTTTCCAACATGCCACACATACTGGAAGAAAGGAAGCTGGCTGGAAGGGTCTAGAACACGGTAATTCCAGCAATTAATGCAGATGTATGTGTAAACATTCATACATGTGTGTATTATACAGAAATACACACATATTCAACATGTGTTTTTCAGAGAAACACTGGGAAATCTCCATTTATAACAATGCAGATATCTAGATAGTTGGGTAAAAGTTTGTATTCTCATAAAATTTTACCATGCTCTAAATTAGAACCTTGTAAAGATCCTTACTGTGCTATTTAGTGGCATTGTTTATTTCTTCTGTTCAGTCTACAAGTTCTGCTTAACTGCTGAAGGCTCCTCATTTATCATACCTGACTGCCCAGGGGGAGGGGCACCTGATGATCCTCGTGGTAGACAAAGAAACACAGTCAGAACAGCAGCTCTGTTCCCAGCACAAGGTTCAATGGCGATTGGCTTGGGTGCCCCCTGAAAAAGAAAACCCACTTTAAGTTTGCACAGTTGATATAGCATTGCTATTTTAATTTTCACCTTATCTATCCTTTAGGTAGCTGTGCTGTACATTCCTACTTGTTCAGGACACATCATGTGTTGTTTTAACACTAGCTCCTTGCACACTATAGATGTACCTACATTTGAATAAATCAACAAACTTCACTATATTTGACGAGCAGCTTGTGAGCCACAAAGTTATGCAACTTTTGTTCCTTTTTCCCAATTGTTTCCTCTCACCAATGATGTACAACATAGTGTAGTTTATCCAATTAAGTGATCACAATTCAAAATATTCTGTTGGCATATCTTAATTTTCTTATTTTTACTGTCTACAGAGTGTACAACATGATGTTTTGATATACGTATACATAGTGAAATTATTACTACAGTCAATCCAAGTAACATATTCATCACCTGATACAGTTACCTATTTTTTGGTGGAAAGAGCACCTAAAATACACTCTCTTGGCAAATTTTCAGTATACAATACAACAGTATTAACTATAGGCCTCCTGCTTACATTAGATCTATAGACTTATTAATCCCACATAAGTGCAAGTTTGTACCCTTTGACCTACATCTCCTCATATCCTCCCCCTCCCTGTCCCTGGTGACTATTGTTCTATTCTCTGTTTCTACGTCTTTGACTTTTTTTAAGAATCCACATGTAAAAGTGAGATCAGATTGGCATATCTTTAATACTGTGTTATTGAAATACCTACTTACTAATCACCCACCAATGCACCTGTATAAATAACTTTAGAAATAACATACAGTAAATATATAATAATAATAATAATAATAGCAATAGCTAGTATTTTATTAAGTCGTGACCATGGATTAGGTGTTCAAAGTGCATTACATCTATTGACTTATTTAAACCCACAACAACTCTGTAACATGAGAACACTGAAGCAAGAGGTTAAAAAAGCTTGCTAGGACTCACATAGCTAGGAAGAAGTAGTTGGGCCAGCATGTAAGCTCAGGCAGGCTGCCTCCTGAGTTCACATTCTCAATCACACAATGCATGCTTATGACATGCGTGCATATGCAAACGTGCACCTCCACACATGTATACATAAACGTATGCACAAGTACACACATGTGTATACAAATCCACATACGAAATTTGGAATTAAACACAATGTGATCTTTGGAATAGTGAGGCTATCAACTTAGCCTAGGAATGTTAGTTTTGGCCATTATTTAAAGAGCTGTAGAAGAGACATGGTTGATATATCAAAGCAACATTTCTGAGTAAAGGCAAAATTAAATGGAAGAATAAGTACCACAGCTTTAATTATTAGAACAAATGATTTGTTCAGGTTTTTTCATTCATGATATTTAAACTTTTCAGAAGAAATACAGACATATGCAGTCATTCACCTAGAATATTCTAGAATACTGCCATTTCTAGAAAGTTTAATGAGGCATTAAAGATAAAATATGTCTGCTTTCATGTAAAACTTAGACTGAAATTTCTGGTGACAACGGTTTTATGTGGTTATAAAGGATTTCTCCTTTATAGCAACATAAATCTCATGTTTTAAAATTATCCTCATATAGATACATTTTGGGAGTATTCAATATAAAGGTGAAAGTGGACATGGTGGTGGAAGTAAAGGGCATAAAAATGTTCCAAGAAAATGCTGTAAGCCATGTTGCAATACTTGTATCAAGTTACATGATCTATGGTTTTATACTTTAAAGCTTACATTTAATTTAACAGACTTATTTTTGAAAATGTTAAGTCAAAATCAGCATAAGTACATAGATATTCTCCAATGATGTAAATATTTAGAGAATAGGTTTGTCATATTCCAAGGCTAAAAGAAAAATACTGTGAAATGTTTCAAATCATATTTACAGGCTACTAAAAGTTATTTTAATTTAATAAATGCAAACAATACATAAAGGTCAATTGATTAAAATATACTAAGAGAACATAAAATAAACTCAGGGTTTAAATGATAGTGATATATTGGAAAAACCATACCTAAGAAACAATCAATCATTTCTACTAACGGGCAAGGTTTTCTTTGTTTTCTTTTAAACTCTCAATGTATTAACTAATACTATTCAGCACATCCAAAGGCGTGTTAAAAAAAAAAAAACCTGACTGCAAAAATTAGAACAGTAGAGTTATATGTTTATATAAAAACATTGGGAAACAGTGGGTCTTGCTTTAGGAGACTGAGCAAAACAACAAATGGTTCAGTAGTACATCACTTTGATCTTTTTGCCAGGCTATCTTTCTGCCGCTTTTAACACAAGCAGAAAACATTTTAAAACATCAACTACTGGTGTTTAAACACCAACAGCATCAATGGAGAAAAAAATTAATAAAAAATAACTAATCTTCAGGTGGAATATGGCCTAATTAACACTTTAAACTTCAGAGACTTAGCAACAAATAAGGACAGTGTAGTAGAATATCTCAAATGTGGAAAGGAAATTATGCCTGGATAAAAGCTACTTCTACAAAATCTTCCTTTAAAAAATTACTCTTCTCATTCTTAGTTCTACTGCTATTGTAAAGAAAACATTCAGAAATTTCTGTATATTGATAAACTGTATAAAAGGAGATTATACTTCCATTTAAAAAAATCAAATTGACTTACAACTTGGTCTATTTTAGGTAAAAGAATTTTAATAAAAGGATATTAGTAAAAATATGAATTATTCATTCTGTTTAAAATATTAGTCACTAGCTCAGCTCTTTGATAACTTCTGGAAGAAATTCACATAATTTAAACATTATTTTCAAAGAGTGTGTGGCAAATATCACTTTCAACACAGAATTTTATATACAAAAAAACCAAACAAATCACTTTATAGCTCTCGAATTTTACAACAGAAAATAGCAAAACCCCACGAATGATAATGTTTCTGATACCCTGAGGTTTGTCAGTTGTTTTGTGATAACTACATAACCATGAATCAAAATCATTTCACAATGACATAACATGTTCACTGAGCTGTGCAATTTATCATGTACTTTCCGTTGCTGACTTTCAAAGAGATAAGGCCTGGGTTTGTTTGCCCACAGCACTCAGCAACTGTGATTTACTTCTAGGCATTTTCATATTTGTTGTACTGCAAGAAGTTGGTGTTAGGCTCTGCCAGAAAACATCACTGACAGTTATGTAATTAGCAGTCCTTGTGTATTAAGCCCACAGCACTTTTAAAAGACTTGTTTTGTTCACTCTAGTGTTTTAAAGCTATTGTACTCTTATTTTCAAGTTGCTGTTTTAGGGGCAAAATTTTATATTAAATGCTTTCCATTTTCAGCTCTTACCAACAGAAAAAAAATTGCCAGAGAAGCTTCTAGAATCATGGAGATTTTCAAGATTATAGTTCTTAAAACTCATAATTTGTTCTGAAAATGAGGCCTTCATTTGAGCTCAGATCAATCCTGGGAAACTGTTGCTACGTGAATCACTGCACATTTGGAAAACATCAATGAGTGAAGCTGGTTACTTGTTTCTTCTTCCACTGGCCCTCTCCAATGGTGAGTGAGGGATTCACTTCTGTAAATCACACGGAGACCCATCACTAGAAACCATATTCCAGCAGCTGAGGGCTTAACAGAATTATCTGATGTCCTTGGACCAGTCATTACAATTTAAGTGGGGTTTAGTAAAACATTCAAGGGCTCAAGATTAAAAGATGTCACATCCTTTTCAAAACGTTTTCAGTAGTTCCAAAGTAGAACTTGTGAACTAAGTCATTTCAAGGCACAGGTGGGTAACAGAGTAATAATAGTTAACATTTATTAAGCACTTACTATATGACTGGTGTCAATACCTACCCAACGAGGCATTGACTATTTCCATTTTGCAGATGATGAAACTGAAGGTCTAAGAGTCCAAGTGACATAAATAAAGTTGTAGACCTAACAGGTGGCATAACCAAGATTTGGACCAATGCAGTCTATCTTCTGAGCTTGTATGCTTAACTTTATGCTATATTACCTGTAATAGGTAGGAAGACTGACTTATCCTCTAGAGTAAGACAATAAAACATAGTGGGTACTAACTAGAAAGTATGACTTTTTAAAAGACATCAACTCTTAAAATGTGTGCTGACCAACAGAACATGTCTATGGGTCAAAAGAGGCTTGAGTCCAAAATGACATTTCCTACATTCTCATCTAATCACACCCTTTATTCTGCACAAGCTCTATGTTTTAGTCAAATTAAGTGCCATTAGTAACTGTTCAACAACTGTTCCCAGGATTTTCAGAGTCATCTGTGCCTTCTTCACTCTTAGTCTTCTGACTGTCTAAGGCATCTTTCCTACAGGTCTCCAGTGTTCCTGATCTTATGCATCCCTCAAAGCCAACTCGTGTCACTTCATCTATAAAGCCTTCTCTGATCTGAGATATTCAGTTTCTCTCTCTTTAGTTCTTTAACTTTACTTTTTGTGGCCCTCTTTATTTTCGACTTTGAATAACAGCTGGGTAAATGTCTATTTCCCATTGCATCAAGCTCCTTGAGAACAGGTCTTGTTTCTTATTCATCCCTACATCCCCTGTGCTCACTTCCTCTCTTTGAAATGTCCAAGCATGGTGCTTGTGCCGCCTTTTTGGGACCTATGTTTACCAATATTTTATTGTACTTATTGATATACATGTTGTATAGCCCTGCTTCTGCAAGGTATATATTATGTTAGATTTTTCTTTGTCTTACCTATAGCATCTACTAGAGTGCATTGCACATGGTAAGTGAAAGAGTCAATGAATGAGTAAATCAAGTTGTCACAGAGGTCACATGGTGAAATAAGCGATAGGGCATGACCAAGTTTCTCTCCAAATTTGGATATTAAAGGGATAATAAAACACTAAAAATAATAATATGTAACATTTACTGAGTGCTTACTAGATGCCTAGTGCTATGCTAAGCTTTTTACATGCATTATTGTATGTAATCTAAATAGCAACCCTATTAGCAGGATACTGTTATTTTCCATTTCCTACAGATGAAGTAATTGAAATTCAGAGAGGTCAGATGGTATTTCTCAGGGTAAGACAGCTAGTGAGGGGCAGATCCAGGATTGAAACTCTGATTCTACAATCTAGGTTTTCAGCCACTGTACAATATTACTAAAAAATATAGCTTGAGAAGCTAAGGAGTCTCTCATTCTCTCGGCCTGACTATTAATAGCAAAAGTCAATTTAGAATACCAGTTATAACAATTACATGCAGATACTTACCCCATTTCTGACTAGTGATCAGAACATATGAGTCCTCAGACCAGCTTTCCCACTATCTAGTCGTGTGATCCTGGGCTTGTTACTAAGTCAGTTTCCCCAAATGGAAAACTAAGTCAGTTTTCCCCAACAGGTAGGTTGGATGATTTTTAAGGTCCCTTTCCTCTTTAACATTCTGTGACTATGGTTTATGGACAACCTCCAGAATCTGTGACATACCAATATCTAACAGTTTGTCTAAGTATGGTGAAATTTAAGATTTCCAATCCTTAGTATTTTTTTCTTCCTGCTCAGTTACTTTAAATGGCACATCTAATTTTTAAAGAACAGTTTTATACCATATGATGAATACATCACATAAGACTAAATGGCCACCATCGCATGCCAAAAAAGCAATTAGAAAATTGAATCAAGGAATTAAGGATTAATGTGGGTATGTTATACCTGTCAGCAGTAATAAGTATTTTGACAAGAACAGAATAAATTCTGACAGTATGCACAAATACTAATCTGATAGATGAGTGAAATATTAAAAATGCAAACAACTACACATTAATCACTCTAACATTTCCCTACTAAAATACTTTTAATGTTATTCTTATCAGAATTCATCTATAAATGAAAATAAGTCTTTTTCAACAGCTTGCATGACTTGGTATTTGCGGTTTAATGAGTGTTTATATTGATACGAAATTTAGTTTTCAGTCACATTAGTAAAACTGAATGAATTTACTGAGTATTGTATTAAGTGAGCCTGATGGCTTTTGGCTTGCAGCTAATCAAGCGTGCTGATTCCATAGGATCAGCAAATACTAAGATTCCAGATTTCAAAAACAGATTCTCTGATTCCATTGTTTAGGCCTAGGGAAAAAAATGAAAACGAAAATCACATTCTTTCCTTATTTACTTTTGTTTTGCATGAAATGATGAAGGAGAAAAAAACACATTAGCTGGGTTTACTCAGTAGGAAGGAGAAGAATTCATATTAATAAAAGAAATCAAGCTGATGGACACTCTCAAAAACAGGGTTAAATTGCATTAGAAGCCAATTCAAAGAGAATAAAGTATTACATGTGGGAATAGGTAAAGGAAGAAAACATAATCTTCACGGAATCAGGATGCTGCACTTGAGGTTCTGAAGGTATTCCAACCATAAACTTCATTTTCATATCCTACCAAATATCCCTCCTTGCTAAAATGCCTCCATGTTCAATCTGTGTTCAAAATTTCTAACTAAACACATGCATGCACACAAACACAGACACTCATATATACCCATATTTAAGGATTATCTTTATAGTATACTATCTAGATAAACTGAGTTTTGTAGTTATTTTAATTGTGTGGCACTGACTTTGGGAGTAAAGTGGCTGGATTGTGACAGCTTCAGTTTTATCACCTATGTTTCCCTAGGTGTTTAGGTACCAGAAAGTAAAATGAGACAACACTACCTCTTCTTGAGCTATTATACAATCATGCTTTGCCCTGAGTTGGTTAATAATATGAATGTTAATAGGAGGTGACTTTGAATAGATTATCCTTAAAAATTGATTCCTGTTAGCATTTTTCAAAACTTTAAAATAGATTTTCAATTAAATCATTATCTTAATCAGATTTGTAACAACCTGTACTTTTCTCCACAGCTCAGTGCAAAAAGCAACCTAACCACTATACTTTATGTATGAATTTCAAAATCGAGAACATCCTTTCTGGCCTTGAAAAGTACTGTTAAGTGTGAGAGACAACTGTGCCTGCCAAATCAGTCACTTCTCATCTTGCTCATGCCCAGACTTAGGCTTTTTTTCAGGCCCCTCCATTCACATAGACTTCTTGCCAACATCTAGCATTCCTGCCATATTGGCTTAAACCTCTCTACCTGCAAGAAGCTATGCCAGGTCATGCTAGGCCACTCCAGGACCTCTTTGCTCTACTCTCTCTCAATACTTCTGAGTAAATCACTTTTCTTTTCTAACCATTGAGAAGAAGTGCAATGTGGTGGTTATGAGAACAACCTTTAGCACCCAACTTCCTGGGTTCAAGGCCATGCTCTCATCCAAGCGTGAGTTTGGTTAAAGCACTTAACCTCCCTGTGCCTCAAGTTCTTCATCTGTAAAATAGAGCTAAAAATACCTTACTCATATTGTTATCATAATGATTAAAGGAGTAATATATATATATATACATGAAGTATAGCACACAGTAAGTACTAAGTCAGTGATTATTATTACACCATTCTGTCCAGTTTTCACTTTGCTTTAGAGTTGTTCTTTGTTCCGTATGAAGAATATGCTCAACTCAAAAGATAGATATGTGAGAACACAGACCATATTTTTTAAAGTCTCTGTTAATGGCTTGATATGAATTAATTAAGAAATTCAGCCTTGAGGAGAGATTTTTTATTGATGGTTTTCAGGGTAGGAAAAATCTAATCCCAATGCCAAACTTCCCATACTTACCACATCAACACTGCCCCTAAATGCCTGCCTGTTCTTCCCATTTTTGTTCCCTGCTTTTATCAAGGAATCTGACCTGACTGCAAGCATTATATGTTGCAGAGAATAGACTTTCCCTGGCACCTAAGACTGAGGCATTTAAGAAATATTTTATGAATAAATGGATATTTGTTTTCCCTTTTCCAAATTGTGCACAAGGTAACTCTCAAAGATATAAACAAAATCTCAATCTAGAATAGATAGATGTAAACCAGCAGGAAAGTTAGAAAAATCAAGATCTTGGTATTACTTTTCAGGCTAGTCCATTCTAAAACACATTATGCCATTCATTAATGTAGAATGCCACCATAAGAATATAGCTGAGAGATAAATTCTTTTTAAAAGGTAAAGGTGCTCATTACTGGTGGTCGAGTGCTACATAGGCACAGTACCCACTCTGGTGAAGCATCATTTTAAGCTAAATGCAACTCTGACTAATTTAGAACCAAATGCACTGGAAGAGTTATGCACAGAGTCCTGGGGGTAATAGTGGAGGGAGGCAGGCAGGAGAGGGTATGTGAAGTTCTCGAGAAGGACTTTACCTTGCAGAAGATGACTAGGAGTTTACCAGAAGAATGATGAAGGGGGATTTCTGGCAGAAGTAAGGGCATGCACACAGAGGTGCAAAGACATATGGGTTGTATTGGAAACTGACAGAAGTTCATTGGGGAGGTTAAGTGTTAGGAAATATTCTGTAAAGAGGGATGAGAAGAGGCAATAGAGGAAGACTGAGGCCCTTCAAAATATCCAGGTCCCCCGTTAGCAAATTCCCATCCTTCCTGACCATGGCTGGAATTCTCACTACCTGCTTAAAATGTGCTGAGATGCTCAGACAGAACCTGACGTGTGCAGCACACGGTGGGTCATGGGCAGCCTTCATCAAGACGTGGTGCGCATCATCCCTCATGAACACGAGCAAACCTCTCCCTATTAGGAACTTGCGGTGTCCCTTTATTAAACTATTAGTCAAATCTGTTATACTGAGGGAACATTAAATTAAAACATTTATTCCTGAAACTTCAATCATAAAAGTAAATCAAGAAGCACTGTGAAAACTAACTGTCAGCAGAAAGAATAAAAGTGCAGATTTGGCAATATTCTTAATGAAGAATCAGATGTTCATAGATTCACATAATAAATGACTTTCTACTGTAATTATCATACCAGTCGCAACCTATTATAAGTACAAAAGCATGGACAAAACTTTGAATGAAAGAGTTTAATATGACTTGGTACAAAAGCATGTGTGTAATTACCTGGATTTCTCAGACAATAAGTCATTCTGGATTGCAGAGTTTTCCCAGAAAGCTGAACATTAACTCTACAAGAGCTAAAACTTTGCTGTTTTAGGGTATTAAAAACTTACTGCAAAGTTGCTTGAAATAAATATCATTTTCTCTGCTTCTCAACAAGTCTGTAATATATTAAACATAATTTAATATTGTCTTGATGTTCTATGATCAACATTATGAACATCAGTTTTCACAGAATGCTAAAGACACATAGAGTTGCAAATGTGTGAATGAAAAAGTATGTTACAGCTATAGCCCTAGGGGTTTCTTTTCCCTCCTCTTCCCCAGTCCCAGAAACCACCAATGCCAGCTTGCTTGTTACGTATTTGATTCTTTACATAAACGCAACCTAAAACTTATGCAGCTGCCAGTGGATAAACTGACTGCTTTTCTGTAAACCCCATCAGTGATACAAATACTGAAATGACTTTCTCAAGAGGTTGTCTTATTTTCCACAATATCTTCTTCCCTGTTGCTGTCAGTGTGCTGTGACCTGTCAGTAACATTCAAAGTACTGCCTAATTTCTACATTACCAATGCCATGTACCACAGACATCCTCTTGACAGTCTGTAACCATCCTCCTATGTCCCTTGAAGTTCGTAGACAAAGTAGCCTTTGCAATTTCAAGAATTTTGACAATAGAGTTTGGAAATAATCTTACTACAAAGTCTAGAAATACTTCAGCAGACCCAAATGACTTTACTTGACATGAAGTGGGTGGGGGTTCAAATATTACGGGATTTTGAATAAATTACTGAACTTTTTTGTGCCACAGCTTTTCTATACAGAAAATAGAGATTATAACACCAATCTTGCAAGTTTACATTGAGGATTATAAAGAATAATATAAGATTAAGGCACTTAGCATAGAGCCTGGCAAAAAGTAGTTGTTTAAATACAATTTTATATTAGGTCAAATCACTTGCAAATGCAATTTTTAAAAGTCAAAACCAACTGAATATCAGCAATTTTATATGGATCAATGTTAATAGTTCCCTTTCCCTTCCTTCCACTTTGCTTTGGTAATTGATGGCAGGTAAATAAAGGAGGCTTACACATCAAGATCTTTTCTTATCTTTCTCTCCTGGGTGATGTCATTCTCTCAGGATTGGTCCGAAAGTATGGCCCCAGTATTCTAGTGTCTGGTCTAGAACTGAGTTCCAAGTTCAAACATTAGTCTATTGTGGAGAAGATGATATTTGATCAATGCTAGTGTTAGAAAGCTCAGAGGCCAAAGCCATTAAAAAGGACACATTCTACGCAAACCTTTCTGCTCACACAGCAAAGAGAAGAATATTTTATGGATGGATAGGCATAGAAACACCTCCTAAGGGTGTTCTGGTATATCTGTGTGTGGCTTGGGAAGCCTCTTTGCTCACTGGCTGTCTCCTCATTATTTCCTAAATTTAAATATCCCTAATTTTATAATCAAGTCAGTTCAGAGGGAAAAATGAGAGAAAGGATGGTAGTAGACAGAGGATGCTTTTTGCAGGTTTCTGGGGTCTCCCTGCAGGGATCAAAGTTATTTCTAGGTTCTCTGGAACTCACAAGACAGGACTTGCTACCCTTGCGTATGACCTGAGATATGTAGAGTCCTTGTGTTGCCAAACTAAATATATTTGAGCAGCATTCCTTTAGGTCTTTTCCTCAAATTATCTAATATGTGATTGTGTGAACTCAACTACCACATGAGAGGTTGCTTTAGAAAATGAAGTATATGAGAGTGAATAAAATATCTCTTCAAATCTGTCTTTTCCCCAAAGCTCCTTTTTCAGTATGACTAAAAATTAATGGTCAGAGTCTGTGTAATGATCCTTTCCCTGGTTTTACTTATGCTGCTTTACCAACTCCCTGTTGGTCCTACTAATTATCTAATTGATTAAGCCTTCAAGGAGCCTTCTGTCATTGGGTGGCGCCCACTGCACACATCTGGCTCACTGTATTTTCTTTTAAAAGGACAACAGTTAATTAAAAGATCCACAGCACAAATGCAGGTATCAACTGGGAAGCAGATCTTGGTTGTTTCCTCAGTTGTTCTCTGCAGAGGGTTGAATAGCATCTCCTAAAAGTTCATGTTCATCCAGAACCTCAGAATGTGACCTCTTTTGGAAATAGATCCTTTGCCAATGTAATTGGTTAAGATTAGGTGAGAGGTCGTACTCCATTAGGGTAGGCCTGGCCTACTTTTGATACAAGGAGATGCCGCATGGGAGAGTCACTGAAGAGTTCACCATATGAAGACAGAGGCAGAGACTGCAGTGATGCATCTACAAGCCAAGGAGCACCAAGGTTTGCAGGCAATGCCAGAAGCGAGGGGAGGGGCACAGAAAAACACTCTCCTTCAGGGTCTCAGAGGAATCAACTCTGCCAACACCTTCATTCCAGACTTCTGGCCCCCAGACTGTTTTTTTAAGCCACCAACTTTGTGGTAATTTAGCCCTCAGGAGCTAATACAGTCTCCCTAGTCACAAACCAACCTTTAACAGAATGGCCAAGGAGTACTGATTGCTTGCCATCTTTTTCTTTTGTTTTGGAAACGATCATAAGTATAATACGGTAACTTATCAGTCTCAACACCTCAGAATATTTCCCTTATTTGGGGGCGATTCAAGCCACTTTCACTTCAGAAGTTAGCTACATATCACATAGCATGGCAAATGCAGCTCACACAAAGGTCAATGGGGAAATTCACTTAGTTATGGGAATTTTGTGATTATTGTATGATTGATGATGTTCCTAAAATGGAAAATGGTGGTAATTGCTCCTTAGAACGCAAATGTAGTATATGTTGTATGTTGAATTCCCCAGGAAATAGATTCTGAGATTCTGAGACATGTGTGCAGGAGGTTCATTGGTAAGTAGCCACAGCAACAACATCGGTGTGGGGTGACAGAGCAGAGCGTGGCAGAGGGTGAAGTTCAGCTGTGGTGCGGCAGCCTCGGCCCGAGTGGGTGGTCCTTTAGAGTTGTATCACATCGAGACAAGAGGCTAAGCCTTGAACCTATCCATGGATGGAGGCTGTCCTCGGGGGACGGGGAATGACCATTGTGAGAGGCAGCTTCTGTCAGCAGCGGGTGATTCCTGGAGAAGGACTGGGCTCAGAGCTGGGAAAATGAGAGGCTCAGTCTCGAAGTGGGAATGCAGGTAGCACATCCCAGTCGTACTATAATATTCACAGTTCTGAACAGAAATTTCCTTATTAGCTAAGAGTGACTGGGCCAAGGCCCAATTTAATATGTTATGGTCTAGATAAGGTTATTGGTCATTTATACTTTTGTTCCTCACCAAGCTTCTGAGGCTGCTATATATTGCCCTTCCTAATTCTCCCATATGAGTGCTTGCTCTTCAGGACTGTAACCTTCCTCTTCAATTTTCCTACCTTGGCTGGCAATTCTGATGGTGATTTTTATCTTCAAGAAAGGGCAGAAAGTATGATCTGGTGCTAACTCCATGGCTAGGTCAATAGTTCTAATTAAACTAAAGAGCTTCTGCACAGCAAAAGAAACTACCATCAGAGTGAACAGCAACCTACAGAATGGGAGAAAATTTTTGCAATCTACTCATCTGACAAAGGGACTAATATCCCAGAATTCTACAAAGACTGCAAACAAATATACAAGAAAAAAACAAACAACCCCATCAAAAAGTGGGGAAAGGATATAACAGACATTTCTCAAAAGAAGACATACATACAGCCAACAGCACATGAAAAATGCTCATCATCACTCGCATCAAGAGAAATGCAAATCAAAACCACAAGAGATACCATCTCACACCAGTTGAATTGCAATCATTAACAAGTCAGGAAACAACAGGTGTATGGAGAGGATGTGGAGAAATAGGACCCACTTTACACTGTTGGTTGGATTGCTAAACTAGTTCAACCATTTATGGAAAACAGTATGCAATTCCTTCAAGGATCTAGAACTTGAATGTACCATATGACCCCAGCCATCCCACTACTGGGTATATACCCAAAGGATTAAAATTATTCTACTACAAGACACATGACAGTATGTTTATTGCGGTCACTATTCAACAATAGCAAAGACCTCTGGAATCAACCCAAATGTCCATTCTGTGACAGACTGATTAAGAAAATGTGGCAATATACACCATGGAATACTATGCAGCCATAAAAAAGGATGAGTTTGCATCCTTTGTAGGGGACATGGATGCAGGCTGGAAACATCATTCTTAAGCCAAACTATCACAAGAACAGAAAACCAAACACCGCATGTTCTCCACTCATAGGTGGGAACTGAACAATGAATCACTTGACTCAGGGGAAAAAAAAGGGGAACATTCACCACACTGGGGCTATCAATGGGGAGGGGGGAAGGGGCGGGATTGGCATTGGGGAGTTATACATGATATAATGACTGAATGATGGGTGCTTGACGAGTTGATGGGTTACAGCACACCAACATGGCACAAAATATACGTATGTAACAAACCGCACGTTATGCACATGTACCCTAAACTTAAAGCTATAATTAAAAAAAAGAAAAGATAAAAAAAAAAAAGAGAACAGAGTAAGCATTATTCAATATTTTATTCTTCACAGTTGGTATTCAAATGATTCAATGTATCTTACTTTTTGTTAAGTCATGAAGCTTTCAGAGGAAGAGGCCACTTTTCCTCTGAAATAAGGTCACCCTTATTTTACATTCAGGGACAGTGGAAGATGAGTAATTAATTAATCTCACCAAGGTTCTGTAAGGTGTCAAAAGGGATGGCAGAGAAGACGCCAATATCCTCTGTTTGCTTGCGAAGTCATATTCTGTCTTGGAAAACTGCAAGTTTATATGTCTTTTCTTTAATGATAATAATAATGTCAACTATTATTAATTGAGCATGTATTATTTACTGAACACTCCCTTGAGAAGTGGAAGGTGAACTAAAAGCAGTTGCAGGACACTGTACTAATTACTAATACATGTTCCAAGTATTAGCAAGATTACAAGGTTTTTGAACCCAGAATATGAATATGTCATATCAGTTGTAAAAACTGCTGCAACAAAGCAAACTAAACCCTTTGGATGGAACATTTACATCAATACTTTGAAGATCAATATTGGTCCTTATCACACTAAGGCAAGAAAATACACAGCAGAGGAGAATTCATTCTCTTGAAGATTAACACATGGTGGAAGGTACTAGGGGAAGGTGTGAGGTGACAACACTGCAGTTCTACATGTAGACATCCCATTGGAGTACTACTCCAGGAAGATGCTTTGCTAATACAGATTCCAAATCCATCAACAGCTGCCTGTTTGTTGGCAATCTCATTCTATTCAAAACAAGTAGAAACTGATCATGTTACCTAACCAGAGCAAAATGGTAAAGGGAACATTCTAATTGGTTGAAGAGACCAAAATGTAGGGGTTTGCCTAGAGACAGGCAAACAAACTTTGAAAACGAAGTGGAAGAGTTTGAGGGGCAAAGGAGAAGTAGGCAATTGGGTCAGAAGAGAAGAGTTGTGGAGCCTTATGGATTCAGACATATATACTAAACTTAGGAAAGTGGGTTTCAAAAAGTTCAGAAAAAAAATACAGGTATAATTCCACCACTAGAGAATCTAAAATAATATGGCGCAAAGGACAGGAAGCTTTAAAATATCTTGTTGAAATCCAAAGTGACAAAATAAAAAAGGAATATTGGAGCTGCAGAAAGTAGCTTCTAATGGGATGCCAGTAGAATAAGAGTATACAGGCCGGGCATGGTGGCTCACGCCTGTAATCCCAGCACTTTGGGAGGCCGAGGTGGGCAGATCACAAGGTCAGGAGATCGAGACCACGGTGAAACCCCGTCTCTACTAAAAATACAAAAAATTAGCCAGCACGGTGGCGGGTACCTGTAGTCCCAGCTACTCAGGAGGCTGAGGCAGGAGAATGGCGTGAACCTGGGAGGCGGAGCTTGCAGTAAGCCGAGATAGCGACACTGCACTCCAGCCTGGGCAACGGAGTGAGACTCCATCTCCAAAAAAAAAAAAAGAATATACAACCTCAGACTCACAGGCCTACTGTGGGGAGCAAGATCTTGGAGTGGACTAAAGGTGTGGGGAATGCAGGGATGTGATAGATAACTGGCTCCTGAGAGCACAGCAGTAGCCACCAAATTAACTGTAGATAGAAAGACAGTCAGTCGCTGGCATCCCATTGAGGTAGAGCAGTGAAGTGCTCCAGCGGTTGGCACAGCACAATCATGGAAAACATTCCATAAGAAATGTTTGCTCCAAAGGATCCCCATCAGGGAATTATCCAGACTATGAACACATATGGTGAAGAGCAGGCCCTGTTGCTTACGAGGCAGACCTTTAAACTAAAACTTTACAAGATAATGTACTTTATATTAGAATTCAAAAGAATCACAACACAGGATTAAATTAGGCAGTTTGTATTGGACAGAGAGGGTAAACATGTAGGCTCTGGTACAATACCACCTAGAATTAATTCTTAACTGCCACTTACTTGAGCATGTTTCTTAACTCTCTGTGCTCAATTTCCTCATCTGTAAAATGGCAATAATTATAATATGTACTTCACTGGATTGTTGTAAGGATAAACTAAATTGATACTTACAAAGCATTTAGAATACTGCCTGGCATAGGGCAAGTGTTCAATAAATGTCAGCGATTATCATTTAATTTTATCATTTTTAATGGTCTGTTTAACTTAGCATACATTTTTACTATAATAATAACTTATTCTTATAACTTAGCCTATATCTTCTGATTCATGTTAGAATAGCCCAGGAGCTTATATGTGGCCCTGGTGTGACACAGACTTTGAGGAAACTCTTGCAGGCAGGTTCTACATTCAGTACACTATGCCATGAAAAGTAAAATCAAGTTTGAATCTTGGCTCTACCACATACAGATCACGTGACTTTAGGTAACTAGACTAATCTTTCTAGGCCCAGGTTTCTTCACCTGTAAAAGAGAATAATAATAGTGCTAATCACTCATAAGGTTTTTGCAATGAGTAAACTCAATAACTTATTTAAAGCACCTGGCATATTGCATTGCATAGAGTAGGCATTCAATAAATGGTAGCTATATTATGATTTAGCTCCTTTATCGCCTTAAAAATATATTTAACTTTCCTGCTTATTACAAATGAACGCCATACATTCTTAGTTTGCTATTTCAATTTCTTTTTTTTCTCCTCTTACATGTCCTGAAGGAATTTTTTAAAATATCACTAAAAAGAAATACTGAGACATAAGAATACTTGTGATGGTCATTTTCCATTCAGAAAGGAATTACCTTGATACTTTCCTGCATCTCTTCACCACAGACCTTTCTGCAGTGAAACTCTAATTCACGATTTTGTCAGAGCTGGGGCAGGGGATTCAGGGGTGAGTATCAGATAAAAGATTGAGACAGAGATGCAGGATCAAGAAGGCGTGGCTTTGAAGAAAGCAAGCAAGCAAGCAAGCAAGGACGGCAAAAGTAAAGGGTTAGAGAATGGATAAATCAGTTGTGGGTTTAGAAGAGACATACATAATAATAATGGCCATTTTTGAATACCTAATGTTTCCTTTACCTGTGCAAGGAAAGTGGAAGAGTTGAAACTTGGACTCAGACTTATCATAATTCCGATGCCTAATTCTTCCCCACTTTCCATACTAGCATCTAGCAGTAAAGAGATGCCACGGGAGTCAGACAGACACATGTATCGTAGTTCAAGGTCTGAGACTCAGAATCCACAGAGTCTATGAGATTTGAAGGAATGAAGTGAGAGCAAAAACAATATCAAATGATGAGCAAGTATAGAAGAAACACAACAGAAACGGTTTTCTATCCTTCACTTAGCATTCTGCTCTGCTTCTTGGTAACAGAAGTCAATCTTCCCACATAGGTTGGTGGAGGCTCTGCAGGTGAGAAGAGGTGAGTGGCAGCTCCTGACCAAGATGAGGCCCACAAGGCAGGAGTCAACAGCACGAGTGAATGGTGGGAAAATCCTGGATTCCTCCCTATTCTACCTTGGCTATTTGATAGCTTTCTGACCCAGACTACAGTTTTACTTTGAAAAGTTCCCGTTTCCACAGAAACTAAACAGGTTTCAAAGCAGAAATATAAATTAATTTTGCCAATCCTGGCAACCACTAACCCTCGAATTTTCTATGACCTTAGCTTTTCCCCCTTTATTTACCTCATAAAAGGGAAGTTAGGACATATTAATCTCTGTAAATAGCTCCATATTTTCTGAGATCATCTCAGAAGAAGACTATTTGAGTAAGATGAAATTACTATTTGTCAGGGAATTTAATCATACTCTTTTTCTTGGTGTTGGTTTTCAAGTTTCTTAATGCCTTTAGTTAATAGCAGCAGATAGCTATAGCAATTTTAAAGTATCTCTTTCAGTTATAACACTCTCTGTTGACTTTTTTAAAGCACCTAACAATTGACAAAACTCTTTAAAAATCTCACTTGGAAAAAAAAAGGTCTCACTTGGAAAAAAAAAAAAAGGTCTCACTTGACTCTTGCAGCTACTATGTGAGGTAGTAAGAGCAGCCTTTACTACCCAAACTTTACAAATGACAAAACTAAGGTTTTGAGAGTTAAGAGACTCGCTTGAGGACACAAAGTAGCTATGTCATGTTAGCTGGTGCAAGAAGTGAACATCTAAATACTGACTCCTGGGCTCTTCGTAATACAGGGAACACCTTTCCAATTGGTTTGCTTTCCATGCTCCACTCCACCCTCACCCCAGCGTGCTGTTCACTGGGGGGATTTTCTCATGAGCTCAGGCAGGCTCTGGGCTGTATCGTGCTCATCCATATGCACTCATCTATGAGATGTTCATTCCTCTTTATTAAGGAACTATGACAAAGATAATCTGTTGAAAAAAGTTCTAGATCTCCAGTTCTCTCTCCTCATATTTGAGAGTTCTGTACACCCTTACAAATATGAAAGATGTAAGATTGGGAGATAAAAGGGAAACACATACAAGGAAGGAGGCCAGGAAGTGCTAGGAGGGGAGAAGGGTGTGAACAGGCCTCCTCTGGCTTTCACATGCTCATTCTCTCCTGGGAGCAAAGAGTCAGTGATGCACTTAGGGACAACGGAAGCAAACTGGCAAATACCAACAAACCAACCAGCCCATCTGTGTTTCTGGAAGAACAAGGGCAGGTGGGAGTATTTACCTCAGGAAACTGCTTTTCTTGATTTTTTTTTTTTTTTTTTTTTTTTTTTTTTTCAGAAAACGTGGAAAAATCTATGAAGAATGTGGGACAGGGAAGGGAGCAGAACACAAGAGAATGTATGTGGCTAGGACTGGTGCCCACAGCCAGGGGATAAAAAGGCAAGGCCTGCCCTGTGTTGTAAAGCTGTAAAACTTTCCTTCTGCATATTTTCATATGAATTGGAGAAAAGTCACTCAGGCACTGAGGACTGATGGACAGAAATTAGCTGACATCAGAGAGGCCAAGAAGTTACCTTTGCACGACTGGCCAAAGGCACATAGTTTTCCATGGGAAATGACCACTGAGCTTTGGTCGAGGTTCCCCAAGAGGAAAAGCTCAATTGTGACAGCTTCTTCAATATGCCGCCAAGTGCTTGTGGTTCCATCAGAAACCAACAGTGCAAAAGCAGTCACACCTCTACACCTTTTATTTGAAAAGCAATACATTTTCAGATAATGCTATTTTTTTCTAACAGAGGGTCTACATCTGAACACAGTTGAATTTTAGGAATTGGTGAACACAAATTCAATGTGAACTATTATCACGACTCACCCCAGCCAAGCAGATGGTCCGACTAAAACCCCTAAAGCTTATTGCTACAAAGTCTTGGTAACAAGACAGTCATTCAATAAATGTTTATTGAGCATGGCCTATGTGCAAGATACTGTAGCCATGCCAGATTTCTTATTACTCAGTGTGCTGCTCCATATAATGAGAAGGTTGATCTTGCTGAATTTCTAATGAAGAAATACATCAAATCTTACCTCAAAGGTTGCCAATGATCCATTTATAAAGAGCAAACAAGAATTTATTGTGGTTGTAACTTTTCTCCTACATATTCTTAGGTTATTTAGCCAGATGAAATAGTTTCTGCTAAAAAAAAGAAACAAGACAAAACAAAAAAAACAAAACCAAAGCCCTTTGTTCATTTGCATATCCACAAACAAAGTAATATTGAGATCTGCCAGTGCACCAGGAACTGCATATATGCAGCTAGGACTGCAGACTTTAGGCAGTATTAGGGCAGGAGAATTTTGCAGTAACAAAGGACTCTCTTGTTGCAGGTCTGCTGATTAAGTAATAGTAGCTAACACTTACTGCACTTACTGTAGAATAGAGTCAGCCCCTACAGTAAGTGTTTTGCACTGCACAGGCCAAGATAAAGGTGAGTTCCTATTATGTAATTAAAATTATGAGACATTAGTCACGTAAAATCCTGAAAAAGTGGGGCTAAAAGGTGGCATTGCTGTGTTTGTAAATGCCTAAGGAACTCTTCTCAGGGCAGTCAGACAAGAGATAAGACCATTAAGAGTACATCTTCTAGGGCCATCTAGTGTTGATTTTTTTCTGGTTTAGCTCTTGGGGAGTCTCCAAAACCAAGACGAAAAGAAAATCCCTTGATGCTGCAACTACTGAAGTGGAATTCCTTGGTGGCAGAAGACAGAGAAGGTCTTGGAAAAGGGTATATCTTTTTTTTTTGGCTTAAAAGAATATGCTAGCTCAGGAAGGGAAATGAGTTATAAATACCAAGGAGCACTGTGCTGCTCAGCTCGCATGGCAGATAAGGAATACTTTACTTTCTATTTTTTTTTTCTTTTTGGAAAAGAAAATTTAAAAAGAAAGCCTACTGAAATTTCCTGAAGAGACTGCAAAGTGGAAATCGACATAAGCTTGATCATGTAATACAGAATTAACCTTCCTAAAAAGTTGTTTTTATCTACCTATGTGTCTTACCTGCTTAAAATCTCTTTGCTCTCTTCTCTATATAAACTCCAACCCAGTCATGGCTGGTCTGCTCTACTGGTCTTCCTCCTGACCCCTCTGATGCTCTCAACTCCTATCTGCCATAAATTTCCCTTTTCTTTTCCTAAAGTAGAAATAATCTGTAGAGATAAAGGATTATCTTCCTGTAGGTCTGGTCACTCAGTGCATTTTTTTCCCCTCAAATGTTATGTAGCACATCACTCTTATGATCAAAATATTTTATAAATCATCACTTACGGCTTTTGGTCTTCATGTGATATTTATGGAGGGAAATTCTACAGATAGGAAAACTGAAGAAAAGGATGATTATAAAATATTGTCCATCTGCAGAAGTTAGGACTCTTTATCTTGAATCCAAGGCCCTTTCCCCTAAAAATGCTATCAGCATGTAGACACCTTGAGGTTTCTAATGACATTGGGAATTTGGAGAGGGCTAATAATGGGACATTACATTTTTAAAAGAGGAATTTAGTAATGCTCTTTTAAATTTATTAGGAGACTCTTAGATTTGTCCTGCACAGGCGGAGAAATGCATACTTATTTCACTACTTGCACAGACTAGATCAAGGTGAAACTTGGCAGCCATTTAATAGACTATTAAGAAGGTTAGATTTGCAAACAACTCCCCCTAGTCCACTGAAATAGTAATAAAATTTAGGGAGGTAAGTATAATGATTATAATTTGAGCTTGTCTAAATAATACTGAATGTAAAACATTAATTAAATCCTGAGGAATTAGAAAACAACAACAACAAAAACAGGTAGACAACTGCCACCATGCTGTGTACCAGAGTGAGAAGCAAACATCATACTGTAGCTACCTGTCTATTTAAACCTTTCATTGCAATTGAAATATCCTTTAGAGTAAAATAACTATCGCTTCTCGGCCTTTTGGCTAAGATCAAGTGTAGAGTAAAATAACTGACAAGCCATGAAGAATCTCCACTTTATTTCCTTGATTTCCATTTTCCACAGTGCCTTTCCACACAGCTTTAACAGCTGCAGGCAGTCCGCTCTTCCAAGCCTTGCACCAGGCTTGGTGTTTTTCTTTTCTTTCTTTCTTTCTTTTCTTTTTTTTTTTGTTTTTGAGACAGAGTTTCGCTCTTGTTGCCCAGGCTGGAGTGCAGTGGCGTGATCTCGGCTCACCGCAACCTCTGCCTTCTGGGTTCAAGTGATTCTCCTGCCTCAGCCTTCCGAGTAGCTGGGATTACAGGCATGTGCCACCACGCCCAGCTAATTTTGCATTTTTAGTAGAGACAGGGTTTCTCCATGTTGGTCAGGTTGGTATTGAACTCCCGACTTCAGGTGATCCACCCACCTTGGTCTCCCAAAGTGCTGGGATTACAGGTGTGAGCCACTGCACCTAGCCTCAGGCTTGGTGTTTCTTGAAGCATTCATTCCATTCCATGTGAGTTGGGGCCTTTGTTAATGGATCTGCCCTCGGCTCCATTTGGGCTGCTGCAGTTCTCTGTGGTCCACTTGTCTCGGGTGCTGAGCAAGAAAGAGCTCTGGGGTACTGCCTTCAGAGACAGCCCCAGGGAAACATTCTTTAGCTATGATTTCATTGTGATCACTGCTTAAGGCTAGTCTATTTCATGCTCACTGAGTCCAGGAAAGCTCCCTTGTGTCAGTATTCAACAACTGCCTTTGTTCTTATGTCATCTCTTACCTATGCCAACATGTGGCACATGGAGCCAATCTGTTGACAAGGCAGCTCTCATCTCTTCTCTAAATTTCATATCTATCCCAGGCAGAAGTTTGGTACACTCGTTAGGATGTTATTAGAATTCTTTTGTCCATATGAAGAATGAAACCCCCACCACATTGTGTAATATGTTCATGATGTGGTCATTCTTCTGGATAATCATCAACATTAAAATTGACCAATATCCTGCCTGTGATCTCAAAGGGATTTAGACTGATGCAACACAACATGGGAAATTGTCTGAGATACCTTATGTCCTGTCAGCATTATCTGCTAAACTGGTATAGGCTTCCTTAGATAACACATTAATCATAGGCACTAATCATGCATATTTTACACTGTGAAATCTCAGCACACAAGCCAATGTTATGACTGTTTATCCAGAAACAGTTTGCAGGGGGTGTGGCCTGACTGAGCTCTAATACTTTGGCTCTTGCCTCATTGGCTTAGTTGTTTATAGGTTTTATAAAGCAATGAGTTAGAGTCAATGCTGTCAGACTTTCAGACGTTGGAGGCTCCCTCTATGGCAGGGACACTGTCGTCTAGAGCTCTGGCTTTGGGCATGTTAATGGTCTGTCACACAGCACAAGAGGGCCAGTCATGATGTTCACTCCCATCCAGTTTTGCAAAGGAATCTGTCTGTGGGGAAATACACTTTGATAATATGTAGCTTTATGATGTATGGGAGGTGACAGAGACAGGAGACAGATTTCTAGGCAGACAGGGATGGGTCCCTGGTGAAACTTGACCTATAAGCCAAGGATCCTCTGAAGTCTGAAAACCAAACCACCAATTCTGGATAGAGTCCATGGACTAGAGTGAGAACTTCTATTCCTGTTACCCACTCTTTCCCAATTGGTTCTTTCTGAATAATGCTTTTTAATCAATCAAATGTTGCCTTCTCCAAGATTACCTACAGCCTGTGCTTCCTCATTCCAAATGCATATAAAACCCCGGACTCAGCTTCACAGATGGCTACCCATTTTCAGGTGCCCACTCACTGTCGATAGCTTTTCTTTTGCTCAATAAAATTCTATTCTGCCTTACTCGCTCTCTGGTGTCCATGACCTCATTCCTCTTAGTCATGGGACAAGAACCCAGAACTTGATGAATGGTGGGAGCAAAAAGAGCTGTAACACCCCTGCTCACCAAGCTGCAGGAGGTGAGAGTAAAAGGGTTGTAACATTGTTTCCCATACGCCAAACTATAGGAGTTAAAAAGCTGCTGGGTGCCACTCCCTCCAAGTCACCGAGCTGTAGGCAGCGGGAGTAAAAAAGCTGTAACCCTCCCTCTTGCTTGCTGAACAAGGGGAGAGAAGATGCCACTGGTTGCCACTCCCTTCTGCCGAGCTATGGGAGTGAAGAAGGGAAGCCACTCCTTCCTGCTTGCCAAACTGTGGGAGCAAGAAAGCTGAGACAGAGGGTGCCAGTGTCCAGCAACCCAAGAGAAATTCAGAGGGAAATAGATTTGAAAAAAAAATGGGATAGTATATTGTTTGATCCATTTCCAAAAATATACTGGAGAACAGTCATAGCTAGCATGACCATCTATAGATTGCCCAGGAAAAAGCTCTCCAAGGAGGTAGTTTTTATCATTTGTGTATATTTCATGTGAGTTCACCTTTGCAAAAACTTCAAGATGTATAACACTAAATGACCAAAAGCTTAATTAATAAAAGCTAAAATCCCATGTCTTCATATATAATACTAATTTCTGTTTATAGCACTCATTCATTCAGCAGTGCACTGTGCTAGGCACTGAGCTTAACAGCTGGAATAGTTCAAGTGGGAAAGACACTAAGAAAAAAAAAAAGGTCACAATGCAATGATACATAGGCTATACAAGCTTGCACAGCTTGATTAAGTATACGAAGTTGACTAACTGCTAGAGCTAGGAATCTTCCAGAAGACAGCATTTGGCCAGAAAGCTGGGTCACAAAGGATTAGTATTTATTATTGTTTGGGAAGTCCAGAGAGTCTGTCATGCCGCTTGACATGGTTAAAACACACTTAACAGGAAAAAGTTGAGAGATACAGACAGAGAGGCACAGTGTGGCAGATCTCAAAGGACCTGTGTGCCTTTTGTCGGTAAAGGATTTGTAACTTTAAGCATATTGTAGGTAGTGAGATGCCATATTGGGGGTGGGGGTGGCAGATTAGGGCAACTTTAAGCACGGGTGTATCAAGTTAATAATGTCTAAATACATAGAAAGTCTACTATATGCTAGGTCCTTTTTTATTATTATATGTTAAGTTCTGGGATGCATGTGCAGAACGTGCAGGTTTGTTACATAGGTATACACGTGTCATGTGGTTTGCCATACCCATCAACCCGTCATCTACATTAGGTATTTCTCCTAATGCTATCCCTCCCATAGTCCGCCACCCACCAACAGGCCCTAGTGTGAGATGTTCCCCTCTCTGTATCCATGTGTTCTCATTGTTCAACTCCTACTCATGAATGAGAACATGCAGTGTTTGGTTTTCTGTTCCTGTGTTAGTTTGTTGAGAATGATGGTTTCCAGCTTCATCCATGTCCCTGCAAAGGACAAGAACTCACCCTTTTTTGTGGCTGCATAGTATTCCATGGCGTACATGTGCCACATTTTCTTTATACAGTTTATCATTGATGGACATTTGTGTTGGTTCCAAGTCTTTGCTATTGTGAATAGTGCTGCAATAAACATACGTGTGCATGTGTCTTTATAGTAGAATGATTTAAACTCCTTTGGGAATATACCCAATAATGAGATTGCTGGCTCTAGATCCTTGAGGAATCAACACACTGTCTTCCACAATGGTTGAACCAATTTACACACCCACCAACAGCGTAAAAGTGTTCCTATTTCTCCACATCCTCTCCAGCATCTGTTGTTTCATGACTTTTTAATGATTGCCACTCTAACTGGCGTGAGATGGTATCTCATGGTGGTTTCAATTTGCATTTCTCTAATCACCATTGATGATGAGCTTTTTTTCATATGTTTGTTGGCAGCATAAACGTCTTCTTTTGAGAAGTCTGTTCATATCCTTCGCCCACTTTTTGATGGGGTTGTTTTCTTCTTGTAAATTTCTTTAAGTTCCTTGTAGATTCTGGATATTAGCCCTTTGTCAGATGGATAGAGTGCAAAAATTTTCTCCCATTTTGTAGGTTGCCTGTTCACTCTGATGATGGTTTCTTTTGCTGTGCAGAAATTCTTTAGTGTAATTAGATCCCATTTTTCAATTTCGGCTTTTGTTGCCATTGCTTTTGGTGTTTTAGTCATGAAGTCTTTGCCCATGCCTATGTCCTAAATGGTATCCCCTAGGTTTTCTTCTAGGGTTTCTATGGTTTTAGGTCTTCTGTTTAAGTCTTTAATCCATCTTGAGTTAATTTCTGTATAAGGTGTAAGGAAGGGGTCCAGTTTCAGTTTTCTGCATATGACTAGCCAGTTTTCCCAACAACATTTATTAAATAGGGAATCCTTTCCCCATTGCTTGTTTTTGTCAGGTTTGTCAAACATCAGATGGTTGTAGAGGTGTGGCATTATTTCTGAGGCCTCTGTTCTGTTCCGTTGGTCTATATATTGGTTTTGGTACCAGTATCATGCTGTTTGGTTACTGTAGCCTTGTAGTATAGTTTAAAGTCAGGTAGCGTGATGCCTCCAGCTTTGTTCTTTTTGACTAGGATTGTCTTGGCCATCCGGGCTCTTTTTTCATTCTATATGAAATTTAAAGTAGTTTTTTCTAATTCTGTGAAGAAAGTCAATGGTAACTTGATGTGGATGGCATTGAATCTACAAATTACTTTGGGCAATATGGCCATATTCACAATATTGATTCTTCCTATCCATGAGCATGGAATGTTTTTCCATTCGTTTGTGTCCTCTCTTATTTCCTTGAGCAGTGGTTTGTCATTCTCCTTGAAGAGGTCCTTCACATCCTTTGTAAGTTGTATGCCTAGGTATTTCATTCTCTTTGTAGCAATTGTGAATGGGAATTCACTCATGATTTGGCTCTCTGTTTGTCTGTTATTGGTGTATGGAATGCTTGTGAGTTTGGCACATTGATTTTGTATCCTGAGACTTTGCTGAAGTTGCTTATCAGCTTAAAGTGATTTGGGGTTGAGACAATGGGGTTTTCTAAATATACAATCATGCCATCTGCAAACACAGAAAATATGACTTCCTCTCTTCTGAAATGAATACTCTTTATTTCTTTCTCTTGCCTGACTGCCCTGGCCAGAACTTCCAATACTGTGTTGAAGAGGAGTGGTACGAGAGGGCATCCTTGTCTTGTACCAGTTTTCAAGGGGAATGCTTCCAGCTTTTGCCCATTTCAGTATGATATTGACTGTGGGTCTGTCATAAATAACTCTTATTATTTTGAAATATATTCTATCAATACCTACTTTATTGAGAGTTTTTAGCATGAAGGGATGTTGAATTTTGTCAAAGGCCTTTTCTGCAACTATTGAGATAAAGATAATCATGTTGTTTTTGTCATTGGTTCTGTTTATGTGATGGATTACGTTTATTGATTAGCGTATGTAGAACCAGTCTTGCATCCCAAGTATGAAGCTGACTTGATCCTGGTGAATAAGCTTTCTGATGTGCTGCTGGATTCGGTTTGCCAGTATTTTATTGAGGATTTTCGCATTGACATTCATCAGGGATATTAGCCTGAAATTTTCTTTTCTTGTTGTGTCTCTGCCAGGTTTTGGCATCAGGATGATGGTGGCCTCAAAAAATGAATTAGGGAGAAGTCTCCCTTTTTCTGTTGTTTGAAATAATTTCAGAAGGAATGGTACCAGATCCTTTTTGTACCTCTGGTAGAATTCGGCTGTGAATCCATCTGTTTCAGGGTTTTTTTTTTTTGGTTGGTAGGCTATTAGTTACTGCTTCAATTTCAGAACTTGTTATTGGTCTATTCAGGGATTCGACTTCTTCCTGGTTTAGTCTTGGAAGAGTGTATGTGTCCAGGAATTTATCTACTTCTTCTAGATTTTCTAGTTTATTTGCATAGAGGTGTTTATAGTATTCTCTGTTGGTAGCTTGTATTTTTGTGCAATCAGTGGTGATATTCCCTTTATCATTTTTTATTGTGTCTATTTGATTCTTCTCTCCTTTCTTCTTTCAGTCTGGCTAGTGGTCTATCTATTTTGTTAATCTTTTCAAAAAACCAGCTCCTGGATTCATTGATTTTTTGAAGGGTTTTTCGTGTCTCTATCTCCTTCAGTTCTGCTCTGATCTTAGTTATTTCTTATCTTTTCCTAGCTTTTGAATTTGATTGCTCTTGCTTCTCTAGTTCTTTTACTTGTGATGTTAGTGTGTTGATTTTAGATCTTTCCTGCGTTCTCTTGTGGGCATTTAGTGCTATAAATTTCCCTCTAAACACTGCTTTAGCTGTGTTCCAGAGATTCTGGTATGCTGTGTCTTTGTTCTCATTGGTTTCAAAGAACTTATTTATTTCTGCCTTCATTTTGTTATTTACCCAGTAGTCATTCAAGAGCAGGTTGCTCATTTTCTATGTAGTTGTGTGGTTTTGAGTGAGTTTCTTAATACTGAGTTCTGATTTGATTGCACTGTGGTCTGAGACACTGTTTGTTATGATTTCCATTCTTTTGCATTTGCTGAGGAGTGTTTTACTTCCAATTATGCAGTCAACTTTAGAATAAGTGTGATGTGGTGCTGAGTAGAATGTATATTCTGTTGATTTGGGGTGGAGAGTTCTGTAGATTTCTATTATCTCCACTTGGTCCAGAGCTGAGTTCAAGTCCTGAATATCCTTATTAATTTTCTGTCTTGTTAATCTGTCTAGTATTGGGGGTGGGGTGTTAAAGTGTCCCACTATTATTGTGTGAGAGTCTAAGTCTCTTTATAGGTCTCTAAGAACTTGCTTTATGAATCTGGGCACTCCTGTATTGGGTGCATATTTATTTATTTATTTATTTATTTTTTATTTTAGATTTAATTTATTGATTATCTTAATGTAGAGTAGGCTTTTCAATGTGCTGATATAGAAGATGGCAGGGAGTGGGAGGAAGAGCAAAATGATTGCTAAGATTCTTGATTTATATGAGAAAAATATAAAGAAAATGATTAACAAAGGCATTGCATAGAAGTAGCAAAGCTTAAATACACATGTTAAAATTTCAAGGGGAACCATTTAAAAAATATTAATGAGATGTCAGACTTTCAAACCATTAGAGAAAAATAAATGTAAGGTAGCTGCATGAATTCATCAGAAGACAAGAATAATATTTTTTAAAGCAGAGAAAGTAGAAAACATAAAAGAAGTTGTTAAAAATGATTTAAACATCTCAGTAATCACAAATCAAATCAATATCTAAAAACAATTTAAATGCTTAGTTTCAAACTGGGTTTTAAATAGCTCTTTTCTTTTGTTTAAAAGAGCATTAAACATTTAATCTTAGAAAATAAAATGACTCATTAATAGAGGTAGCAATGAAATAAAAGAATATCAGACATATGTCCAAAAAAAAGGTGTTAATATTGGTGTTAGGATAGGACAAAGAAAATGTTAATCGAATACATTTAAGAGGACATCTTAAATATCCTTTTAAAGAGGATATTTTTAAAATCTATCACACTAGGAATATATTTTGTGCTAAGCCTATTTTGGACTCTATAAAGAAGCAAGTAACAGATACAATTTCACAGGTTTATAAAACAAAGATCACAGTTGCCTTAAACTGAGATGGCAAAGATTGTAAGAAGAAGTGGTGGTATTGATGACATGTTAGAGTCTGAGAGCTAAGTTTGGGGTATGATTGTTTTGAGTTGCATATTAGAAAACTAAGTATACATATCAAGTAGAAAGTTGACTGTAAAAGTCTTTGAATCAGTGTTAAATCTAGCTACAAGGTATAAATTTAAAAATCTCTAGTATAAAAACTGCATTTAAAAATGTGTGACAAAATGATATTTGGTTGGTGTACACATGTCAAATTTTTAACACTTAAGCAATCCAAGGACTAAGTTTTTGGGCATTCCAATGTTTTTAGAGCAGGAATTGAGAGAACACAGTGAAGCAAATGCAAAGATAAGAGTATACAAGGACATTCAGGAGAGTGGTGACAGTATGGAAAAAGTTACAAATTGCGTATTAAAGATGAGAATGGCAAATACTGCAGATAGATCAAGCAAGATGAAGACTAAGAATTGACTATCGAAATCAGTGA
>NW_016805132.1:291482-314062 GCF_001698545.2 Rhinopithecus bieti | reverse complement strand
GTGGGATATATTCTCCTGGTGTGCCTGTATGCTTACAGCGCAGTATTGGGGTGGGAGTTACCCGATTTTCCAGGTGTTGTGTGTCTCAGTTCCCCTGGCTAGGAAAACGGATTCCCTTCCCCCTTGCGCTTCCAGGTGAGGCGATGCCTCGCCCTGCTTCAGCTCTCGCTGGTCCGGCTGCAGCAGCTGACCAGCACCAATTGTCCAGCACTCCCTAGTGAGATGACCCCAGTACCTCAGTTGAAAATGCAGAAATCACTGGTCTTCTGTGTCGCTCGCGCTGGGAGTTGGAGACTGGAGCTGTTCCTATTCGGCCATCTTGCTCCGCCCCTCGGGTGCATATTTATTTAGGATAGTTACCTCTTCTTGTTGCATCAATCCCTTTACCATTACATAATGCCCTTCTTTGTCTTTTTTGATGTTTGTTCGTTTAAAGTCTGTTTTATCAGAGGCTAGGATTGCAACCCCTGCTTTTTTTTTTTGGCTTTCCAGCTTGATAAATCTTCCTCCATTCCTTTATTGTGAGCCTATGTGTGTCTTTGCACGTGAGGTGGGTCCTCTGAATATAGCACACCAATGGGTCTTGACTCTTCATCCAACTTGCCAGTCTGTATCTTTGAATTGGGAGCATTTAGCCCATTTACATTTAAGGTTAATATGGTTGTGTGGAAGCACTAAAAATGGAAAGGAAAACTGGTACCAACCACTGCAAAACGTACACATTGTAAAGACCATTGACACTATAGAGAAACTGTATCAACTAACAGGCAAAATGACCAGGTAGCATCATAATGACAGGATCAAATTCACACTAGGTACTTTTCTAAGAAAGATTGAATAACACATATTTAATCTTTGCAACTATTTATGAGGTAGGTGCTTTTATTTCCTATATTCATCTGTTCACACACTGCTATAAAGATATACCTGAGACTGGATAATTTATAAAGGAAAGAAGTTTAACTGACTCACAGTTCTACATGGCTAGGGAGGCCTCAGGAAATTTATAATCATTTTGGAAGGTGAGAGAGAGGAAAAGTCATGTATTACATGGCAGCAGGCTTGGGAAAGTGACTGAGCAAAGGGGAAAGAGCCCCTTATAAAACCATGAGATCTCATGAGAACTCACCCACTATCATCAGAACAGCATGGGCAAACCACCCCCATGATCCCATCACCTCCCACCAGGTCCTGCCCTAGACACTGCGGATTATGGGGATTACAATTCAAGATGAAATTTGGGTGGGGACACAGAGCCAAACCATATCATCTCCCCACTATAAAATGAGGAAATTGAGGCACAGAGGGGTGAGACAGAAGTGACAAAGTTAGTCTACGATAGAGGCAAGTCAGTGCAACTTCAGAGCACGCACTCTTTACCATGACTTTGTACTGCCTCTCAGATGAGGATCTGAAGGGGCGCTCTAGACACTGTGAGAAATGGACTGAATAGAGAAAACACTGGAACCAGAGCCCTTTGTCTGACAGGCTGTAGTCACTGGATGTGATATAGTGCAGGCCGACCTGCCTTCATTAGAAAAAAAAACTGTCAGAGATCACTTTTTAAATCATGAATATCCAAAGTCTTGACATATGTTGCAAAAAAGCACTTAGTAATTTCCCCCAAAGATGGTTTCATCTCCTTTCTGTATCCTGATGGAGGACTTACTTGAAGCATTGCAGTTCTGGACCACACAGGTAATGGGGTTCCCTGCCATAAACACCATGTAAAGCTGGAGATATGCACAACTACAGAAGACAACCAATATACTCTATTGTCACAGAAACTTATTAATCAGTAGTAGAGGAAACTTGATGGGCATGAAGATGACATTTACTTATGTGTGACAGAATGAAATGATGAAGGGGAAAATGAATATCATGTTCCAATAAATTATGAAATTTCTGGCAATGTCAAAACTTCAGTGATTTTAGAGTAAGGCTCAGAGAAAAGCTGTGTCCTACTCATTCTTTGAAAGAGGATGTACATAAATGATAAAAAGAGAGCAACCTAATATTGAGCTGTATTTTGAGGCCATTTTCACATGTGGATTTGGGGCTGTAGTAACATAGCAGTGTTAGAGCATTTCCTGGTTTCATCTCCAAGGAAACACCCTCACTGTCACCTCTCCCACCTAGTCCTATTCCTCCACTTTAGCCAGGTGTTAGGATGTTTTTTGACTTATTTCTTGGAAATAGAATTCTAGTTTATAAATGAATGAAGGGGTGAGGAGAAAAGACCTGCTTTGAGATAAGGCAATGTTTCAGGTTTAGTTTAGTGTTTAGTGGCAAGGGCCAGTGACTTGGAGTGGCAGAACATGAAAAACCCTGCCTATTTCAAGCACTTGCATCTATACTGGGTATTTTATGAAGTAAAACTTAATTTTCATATAAAGTATGGGGTGCTAGTGAGAGAGAGAGATAGAAACAGTGATACAGAGGCAGAAACAGTATGTCAAAAGTATGAAAGGGCTTGAATTAGGCAGAATGATAATAAAAAAGGGATGGATTTGGTGAGAGAATTTGGTGGTATAATTTGCAGGACTAGGGGATCACTTGAATAAATCATACTAGTGGTGACGAAGTCAGAAGAGTCAAGAACACCTCTTAATTCACTTAACAGACATTTTGAATTCCTAAATTTCTTAAAACCTAGAGATATAGGCCTGATCAGAAAAGTTCTCTATCCTCACAGAACTTGGTAGTGAAAATATTCTAGGTAGATAGTAACGCAATTAACCAAGATATCAAGTATTACTGGAGGGGGAAAACAGTATAAAGAGTACACATATTAAAGTTAATGAGTTCAATTTTGAACATGCTTCATTTAAGACGCCAAAGGGACACTGAATGGGAGATGTCTAGTGAGCTGGTGGCTGATGGGCTTGTAGATTCAGAGAACCGGCATCACAGGCATATGGAGTGTGGTTGAAATCTGAAGAGGAGCTGAAATTATCTGTAGAGAACAGGTGGGGTGAAAAGAGAGCCTAGGAGGGATGCAACAGTCATCCTTAACACAAGGGACAAGCAGCCAGCAAATGATACTGTGATAGAGAAGTCTGATAAGGTAGATAAAATCTGGATTGAATATAATCATGACATGAAAGGGAAGAGAGTTTTGTGGGGTGTAATTGCCTGTTTTCTTCGAATCTGCCACTGGACAATAGACTCTGTGTGGGCGATGACCACGGCTGTCTTGCTCACCTTGTCTTCCCAGTGACTAGCATGGCATCTGGTACAAGGGTAGGACTCAACATATATTTTTGAATGACTTAGTGAAGGAGGAACTGGCAGTACAAAATGCTACAGTCGGTCAAGTCAGATAAGGACTGGAAAGCCTCTTCCGGATTGCCAATTAGGAGATTCCTGGTAGTGCGAGGAAAGTGGAATTTAAGTGATTAGAGGGAAAATAACATCATAAATACCACTGGCTTTTAAAATATTAGAGATGTGAAGAACTGTTAGGAAGGGCACAGCCAACATGATTTCTGGAAAATAACCTTTTTTTCTGACAACAGTTTAACTACAATGGAGTCGCGTCATATTAACGACTGCTGACTGCTAGACTAACATGAGAGCAGAATGCAGATTAAATCCTTATATTAAAAGTATTAAACATTTTTAAATAGGGCATTAAGCCATCAGTATAATGCCAAGTCATTTTAAAATCCTGAATACCACAAGCCAAATGAGTTCCAACTGTTGCTTAACCCAAAAGCAGTTTAGGGACAGAACAGGCAAGCCTTGCTTGCAGTGTGGCTTCATGGTGATAGAAGTCTATTCCTTTTCATAAAGCTCAGCAGCTCCATGCTTCTGGTACTTACTCACAGAAACTGAAACTAGTGAGTACCGTATTGGCTGACTGTCCAAAAAAAAAAAAAAAAACAACTGAATCAAACAAACCCTGGACTTTAGCTTGGACTTAAGAAAACTTGTTTCCAAACAAGCACTTAGAAGCCCTGGAAAGCAATAAAATGAAAGGCAATTTGCACAGACTAATGGAGCAGCTAAAAGAGGAGGGAGTGGAGAATGAGTACTGTGCAATAAAGGAAATTTTGTTGTAAAATAGTCTCTCCCTGATGATAAAACACTGGCTAATGACATCTAGAATTTTCTGTTGGAGCCATGATAACTTCAAATGTGTGTGACTAAACATGAAAACAGAAAAAAACAAAAACAAAAACAAACCACAACATAAAATCAAAGCCATATGTTAAAATTTTGTATTTGGGAAAGTTGCCGATGTCACAGGCTCTATTAAAATAGCTCTCAATTAAAACAAACACAACAAAATCTACTTTTTTATGGGCCAGTTAGTGTAGACATTTATTGCTAAGTGTTAATTCAGCACATGAAATATCTTGACAGTTTCTTTTCCTTCTTGTATAAGAGGTGATTTATTTTCCTAGTGAAACAAAAAAGTAGAAGAAGGAAAATTAAGATTGCTAAGCTGCACCTCAACATAGTCACCTTAAGTATTTCTCAGTGGGCCCACACAGGTGGCTCACTCTTCTTTCACGTCCTTCCGTCATATATGGATGCATCTGGCTTTATTAGATTATAAATAACTTTCAGGTAAAAGGCTGTGTCTCTTTCCTTTTTGCCTGAGCCCTAGTGCCATATTTTATACTTAGTGCTTAATAAATATTGGTTAAATAAATTATGGTCTTTCAGGTGCTAGAAGTCCTCAGAGAATTTAGTCTCATGAAACGCATGCTGGGAATGTAAACCATGTTTACCATGACCTCAAAAATAATTTCATGATTTTTTAATGAAAATTTTAAAATAGTAGTAGTACAGGAGAATCATATTGATCCTCAATTCAAAGAGTCAAGGAAAACCTATGATCTTGGTTATTCAAATCAGACCAGGAGATGGAGCTTAAATTCTTGGTTTTAATGAGGATGTCTTTATATCTCTATGTTTCACTGGCTCTAGGGCCAAATTTGTGTAAGTAAACACGCAGACAGAGGCCTAGGGATTCTAAAGGCATGGGGATTCTGAAGGGTCTAAAAGCTCTTATTTCCAATCTAGCCTAAGAGTTGGCTTTAGGGAATCAATTTTCTTGCAAATTATCCAGCAATGCAGTAGGAAAAGGAACAGTTAGGTTAAAAAGTAGAATTTCTATTTGATGACATAGAAAAATAAGGTTTGATAAATACCTATTCTAACTCACATGTAGCTCCAGACATGATTCTATTCCAATTGTTGCTAAAAGATTTCAGAGGCATAGTATGGATCAGAGTTACCAGTTTTCTTTCTTCGATTCCTCACAGTGATGAGGGCATATGATACAGATGAAAGAGACAGGCATTATGTCAAGAAACACCTTAACAACTTATAAGGTGGTTCTGCTAAAAAATAGGAAAGTAGTTACAGTGCCTAGTAGAGGACAGAAACTTAATAGGTAAGGCTGTTTTCTTCCTGTGTGTGTGTGTGTGTGTCTATAAGTGGGTCTAAACAGGTTGCTTACTCTTCTTCATGTCCTTCTGTAATATATGTATGTGTCTGTCCCTGATGATAAGACACTGGCTAATGACAATATATGGCCTTACTTGTTAGGTATATATACATTACTAATGATGTTAAATCTATAGAAATTCTTATGAGTGCCCCAGTATCTGGCACAGAGTGATTTTTCCCTAAGTATTTGTTGAATTAATAAACTAATGAATGAATGACTTATACAATATCTGATTCTTAAGCCAATGGAATGTTTCACTGGATTTCTCATTGTTTAGCAACATTCACGTGGAGTAACAGCTATAAGAACTTAGTGAGACAATGTAGGCAGACTTTCCTTGCAGAACAAAGTAGCCGGATGTGAGAAACTGCGGTTGGCAGATCACATTGTGTGACCACAGACTCAAAGAATCTGACCAATTTGGCAGGTAGAACTAGATGTGCAGGTAGAACATCCGCACTTGCTGAATTTCAGTGATAAGACTGACGTTTCTTATGTTCTACTGCCACATTAGAGAGGGTTTTTTTTTTTTTTTTTTTTTGCTTAAAATTGTCTTGGTTAGTCCTAAGACTGTAATTCACTGAATCTGTTTCTGGACAGTGTTTGCAGAGAACATAATCAGGCCCCAAATGCATGCTTATGTGGGACAATACTAAAGGTTTATGAAATCAGACTGGTTTCCTGCTTATTCTCCTCTTACTTGGCAATTTGAGGCTATAAGGTAATTTTTTCAAACGATTATAAGGCAGGAAATCACTGAGAAGATAAAATATATAGTATCTATTCAGGGTTCTACGATTTTCTTATTTTTCAGCCTTTCTAAATAGGCACAGATCTAGAGGCTTCTCCCACTACTGCCACTTATTCTTTGCACACATTTCTACTCCTGGATACATAATACTTTTGTTACATCTTTCCCGATAAAAGACCAAAGAGAAAAGATAGATTTAAAAGGAAAACCAAAGCCTGTGTTCTGAAGTCAACCTCCACTTGAAGATAGTCCACTAACATTGACCTAAAGATGGTAGAGTATTTTGCAGCTAGGTTAGTGTTTTTGGATATCTGTTAAGCTTCACATAATTTGTGATTTAAGAAAAGTACTGAAAAAAACACAATGGAAACTTATGAATTTAGCATACTCTATATTAGAATACACACACACACACACACACACACACACACACACACACACACATACCAGCATCTGGATCTGTGGTGGTAAAACTCAATAGCAACTTCATTTTAGGTACTTTAATTCAAGTATTAATACATGAACAGAGAGGTCTATTACTCTCAAATAATAAAACCTGACTTTTCTACAATGTAGAGTTCTCACAATATGGGAGGAGATCCTTAGCCCCAAGTCTTAGCTTGTGAGTCTCTATTATATTCAGTTAGAAGTGAGAATAAGTTAAGCCTGAAGTAAGTATAGAAATAAACTATGCATTTCATACTACCATCACCTGGGACTAATTTTGTGGTGTTTGTTTATTTGTTTAATAGCCACTGTCTATTCATATCAGAAATCTGTAGGTGGGTTATCTTGGAAATGTGCTCCTCAGATTTTCTTCTAACTTGATCGGGTATGTTAACTGAAACTAAGATATGTAATATTCTTTGCCATTTGAAAATGTTCATTTCACATAATTACAGAATTTAGGTAGCATAGTAATTCTGTGGTGTAGACATTACAATCATCTTTTTAATGGATTAAGCCACTGGGGCCCAGAGAAACTTGGTAACTTGCCACAGATTTTATACCAAGTAGGTACAAGAGCTGGAACTCAAACTCAGGTCCCATGACTAACTTTTTGTGTTTTCTGACCAAGCTGGACAGTAAGATGGGCTGCATAAAATGAAAGTGCTTTGTCAATGACCAAACCAGTGCTCCTTCTTCCTCTCGGTCTTTCTGCCTTACCCTCTCAACTGAAGCCCTTCCTGAGACATGAACGTTAAGAAGAAACCCTTAGGAAGAAAACATTCTGTCTGCCTTGTCCAGTAAGCAATTGCTCATTTTAATACTTGGATCTCTGTGGGACTGGTAACTTACTATCACATATGTCTCTATAACTGAAAGTCTTCTTGTACTTCAAAAATTTATTTTCAAAATTTAAACTTTTGCTTTCAAAAGTTGAACTCTATCATTTGATTATAATGAGTGTATAAAAGTATTATTATTAAAGGAACCACTGGAATATTCTGATCTTCAGCCAAGAATGAGTCTTGAAAATTCTTTTTGGAGATTGTTTTTTACTTAAAAATATTTTGTGGGACAAGTAACTTGCCATTGCCGACCACATCAAGATCATGTTATTTTCTTCAATACAGTTATTATCATGACTCAAGGTTAAAAGTATGAACTGATCCATTAATTTTACTTTCATATGTGCTCCTTAAATTGAAATACAGGAATATTTAGAAGGCTGAACATTAGGTCATTCACTTACTTAATCTTACATTTATGTGATGTCAGGGAGTGAGCTGGGTGTTGACCTAATTTACTCATTTTTTAAACAAGACATAATTTTAATTTTCTTTCCACAAAACAAAACACAATGGTAGATTCTTAGCACCAACATAATGAGATTCACTGTCATTATGTCAACGAAGGAAAATGAAAAAAGATAACTTATAAAGTTCTTTTCAGAGTGTACTTGGTTGTCAAATAACATCTTTTTGTAGGTACAAGATGATCTATGAATGTCCGAATAAACTTCATTAAAGGAGAAATGAAAAATATTACTTTAAAATGTCTGCTATAGTTAGCTTTTCTATAAATAGACCAACCACATTTTTCATCAATACCCATTACTGTTTATCTTTTAAGGATTTAAAAAAACTACATATTATTATTCAGGCATCTATTCTATTATTTAATACCATTTTATAATTGCCACTAACTTGATATTTTAATAGTGATGAACTTTGTTGTGGAAATTTAAAAAATAATTTAGAGAAGGTTATTTAAATGTTAGTGATAATCTAATGCCAAAAGAATGTTTCATAAGGATACCAAGTACAACCAGCAGCTATCTTATTGCAATAGCATAAAATCAGTTTTTGATATTCTGCCAGTGATATAATCCGACAACTATTAGTGAAAAACAACAGCACGGTATTTTCACCATCTCAGCTTCAGTTTCCTAAACTTATGGACATGCTTTTTTAGTTTGATAAATATAGAAATTATGTGAAATAGACCCCTCTTTTGGGTATTAATCTCTAAGAAACAATGAAACAAAAATGCAACATTATAGTTGAACAGACTATACATAATAACTTACATCCCACAGGGATGTCAGGGACCTCTCTCATATTTTTAAGTGAGATGATCTCAGGCAGGGTGGGCAAAAGAACCCCACAGAGGCACTTCAAAATGACATTCTAACAGTGTGAAAGAATGGTTTGCTGTCACGGCAATTTGGCTAGGGCATTCTCCGTTTAAAGAGGAAGAGAAGACATCCACATTCACCCTCTAGCATACTTTCTTCTATTCACAGTTTAAACTTAATAATTAATATTGATATTAATTCTATTAATTCTAGGGATGGTGAAGCAAAAGTAGGGAAAGGCACTTACTCTAGACTTGAAATATAAGAAAAGCTTCTTAGAGGAATACAATCTTACTGAGATCTGAGGGATGAGCAATAATTAGTTAAGTGTGGTTGAGAAAAAGGGGAAAGACCGGGCATGGTAGTTCACACCCATAATCCCAGCACTTTGAGAGGCCAAGGTGGGTGGATCACCTGAGGTCAGGAGTTTGAGACCAGCCTGGTTAACATGGTGAAATCCCGTTTATACTAAAAATACAAAAAAATTAGCTGGGTGTGGTGGTGTGCACCTGTAATCCCAGTTACTTGGGAGGCTGAGGCAGAAGAATTGCTTGAACCCAGGAGGCAGAGATTACAGTGAGCCGAGATCATGTCATCGCACTCCAGATTGGGTAACAAGAGGGAAACTCCGTCTGCTTAAGTAGGCAGAGAATAGCTTGTGAAAATATCAGTGGGTTATGAAAAATTGGCCCTGTGAAGATATAACAAGCTGATGAAGGCTACATATAGAGTAGAAGAAAAGAAGTGTGAAATATGTATGAGACTATAGAGGTAGCAACAAGATCCAAACGAGAACCTTGTAAACAAATAATAATGTAATAGATTTTATCCCAACTATACTGATAGTTACACTAAATGCAAATGGTCTCAACAGATGAATTAAAAGGCAGAGATTGTCATTTTGGATACAAAAGTAAAAGCCAATTATAGTTGTCCATATGAAACCCATTTTAAATAAAAATATGTAATACAGATTAAAAATAAGAGGTAAAAGAGAAATTTCAGGCAAACACAAAAGAAAGTTGGAGTGATGGGTGTGCAACATTATGAATGTACTTAATACCACTGAACTGTATACTAAAATAGAATTAAGATAGTAAATTTAATGTCATGTGTATTTTATCATAAAAAGAATACTTTTAAAAATAAGTATATACGCCAAGTTGTTAACGGTGATTACTTTTGGGTAGTGAGCTTATGGCTGATTTTATCTTCCTGTTTTTGATTATCAGTATTTTCAAATTTCACATATTTTATAATTAAATGTTTGTTACCTGTATAATAAAAAAGAAATCTAAAATTTTAATTAAAGAAAGAAAGCTACAGTGGCTATTTTAAAGGCACAAAGAGACAACTTCAGATCCAGGAATAGTACCAGAAAATATGTAACATTATATAAGGATAACGAAGTCAATTCATCAAGAAAACCTATCAGCTTCTAGCTAACAGTAGACAGCTAAATGTGTATGTGCTTAAAGAGAACAGAGCTTCAAAATACATGAAGCAAAAACAGACAGAATATAAAGCAGAAATAAGTAAGACTACAATTATAGTTGGAGATTTTTAACACTTCTCTCTGAAGAAGAATCAGGAAGAACGTAGAACTAAGTATGTGGAACACATAATGACATTATCAATGAAACTAATCTAATTGACAATTCTACAACTCCATACAAGAGCAGACACCTTCAATTCAAATCTACATGAATTTTTCACCAAACAGTCCATACTCTCAGCCATAAAACAAACCTTAACAAATTAAAAAAGATAAAAACCATACAATAGTATTCGCTGACCATAATAGAAATAAACTAAAATGAATTTAAAATCTGGAAAATTGTGAAACGTTTAGAAACAACACACTTCTAAATAACGCACAGATCAAAGAAATAGTTACAAGGAAAATTGAAAAAAGTTTTGAATTGAATAAAAATGAAAATATAACAAGTCAAAATTTATGCAATGCAGCTAAAGGGTGCTTGAAGGGAAATTTATAGCTTCAAATGCTTACGTTAAGAAAGAAAAAATGTCTCTAATCAATGTTCCAAGCTTCCCTTCCAGGACACTAACAAATAGTAAATTAAACCTAAACAGAGAAAAGGAAATAATAAAGATACAAATATCGATAGCATGCAAAATGAAAAACAAAGGAAAAAAATCCATAAAGCCCAAAAGCTATTTCTCAGACAATATCAATAAATATGATAAATCTCTATCCAGACAGACCAAGAAAAAGAAACAACATATATCAAGAATGAAAGAGAAGACATCACTATAGTTCCTATAGACATTTTAAAAAATAATAAGGAAATATTTAAAAGATAAGAGACTGCCAATAAATTTGACAACTTAGATAAAACAATAAATTCCTGGAAAATCTAAAACTACCAAAACTCATTCAAGAACTATATAACTTGAACAGCCATATATCTACTAAAGAAATAGAATTTATTAAAGAATATCATATATATTCACATATATAAACACTTGTATTTTTACTTCCAAGAATTAACAAATAATCTTTTTTATGTTAAAGGTGCTTTAAATCAAGCTTACTACTATAATTGCCACTTTATTATCTTACAAACACTGTCAAAATCACCCTCGCCAAAGGTTAATATGTCAAATAAAAGCCATCAAGTCTTTTTGTGGAAAAATAAAAGAATATGTTGTTAAAACTATTCCACGGAAAACCCCAGGGACTAGGCAGCTTCAGTGGGCAATTTCTACCAAATACATTTGAGGATGACATAATACCAATTCTATGCAAACTCTCCAGAAAACAGATGAGGAGGAAATATGTCCCCAGTCATTTCATGAAACCAGCATTTTTCTGATATTAAAGTTGCAAAAGAAATGGCAAGTAATAAAAATTACTGACTAGTATACTTTATGAACATCTCAGTAAAAATCCTTTTACAAATTGGCAAATTGAATCTCGCCATGCACAAAAAAGATATGTCACGACAAGCGAGGTTCATCCTAAAAAGGCAATGCCAATTTGACATTGGAAAAACCAATCGATTTAATTTACCATAACAACAAACTATAAGAAGTAAAACCACAAGATTTTCTCAAAATAAGAAAAGTAATGTTAAAAGTCAATATCCACTCCTGAAAAAAATTTGCAGCAAACTAAGAATAGAAAATTTCCTAAACTCTGATAAAGACCATCTTACAAAACCTAAAGTTAACATCATACTTAATGGTAAAAGACTGAATGTTTCCCCCCAATATATGAAATAAGGTAAGGGTATTTGTTTGAATCGTTTCAATTCCACAGTGTACTAGACATCCTAGTTAGTGCAACAAGGCAAGTAAAAGAAATAATAGGCATACAGATAGAAAAGGAAGAACTAAAATTCTGTTTATTTGAAGATGACAATGTTGTTTCATAGGAAACCCTAAGGAATCTACAAAAAAGCTATTAAAATTAATAACTTGAGTGTTGCAGTGTCACAAGATAAAAGATAAATACACAAAATTAACTGCATTTCAGTATTGAGTGGTAACAAACAATTGGAAATTGAGATGAAAAAAGCTACCATTTATAGTAGTATCAAAAATTTAAATAGGTACAAATTTATTAAAGTAGTTCACTAAAAATCCATTACTAACAGAAGTTAAAGAAAATCTAAATAAAAGAAGTAACATTATTTAACTTGTAGATTAGAAGAGACACAAGACTGAAGATATCAATTCCGCCATATTGATCCACAGATTCAACCCAATCTCAATCATAATCTGGTATTTTTATAAATTGAAAAGTTGATTCTAAAATTTATATGGAAATGCAGAGGATCTAGAATAGCCAAAACCAATTTGGAAAAGAAGTACAAATTGGAGGCTTCACACTACTTTAAGACCGAATATAAAGTCACAATAACCAAGACACTGTGGGAGTGGTGTTAGGATAAACCTATAAATTGATGAAACAGAATGAAGTCAACAAATAGAATCATACATATATAGTTGATTGATTTGCAACAAAGTGGTTAAGGTAACCTATGGGGGCAAAATAAATGCTGGAACAATGAGGAATTCTTATGAAAAAAAAAACCTTCAGCCCTTATCACATACAACATTAAGAAAAACAGACAAAACACATGTCAAAATACAATACAGACCTAAATGTAAAAATAAAAGCAATAAAACTCCTGGAAGGAAGCATAAGAAAATCCTTGGTACCTTGAGTCAGGCAAAAAATTATTCAAGTTGACATCAAAGCATGATTCATAAAAGGAGAAAAAGTCAATAAACTGAACATCATTAAAATTAACAGACACATTGCCAAAGTTGTATCAGTGGTCAATCAGCAAATGAAAAGATGCTCAACCTCGGAAGTCATGAGGGAAACGGAAAAACAAACCACGGTAAGGTACCCAATAGAATGGATAACATTAAGAATGCCGACTAGTTCAAGAGTTAAAGGTGTGTGGAGCAGCTGGAAATTTTGCACATTGCTAGTGGGAATGCGTAGTGGTGCCGCCCCTTTGAGAACAGTTTGGCAGTTTCTCATAAAGTTATACGTATACCTAGCCATGCAATCTAGCAGTACTATTCCTGGACTTTTACCCAAGAGAAATGAAAACATGTGTCTACAAAAAGACCTACAAACACATGTTCATAGCAGCTTTTATTCATAAGAGCTCCAAACTAGAAACAAGCCAAAAGTGCATAAACTGATGAATGAATGATGAAATATTCATAATCAGGATATTTTATTTACTTATAATAAAAGAAATCTACTTTCTTACAATAAAAAAATTTCTTCCTAGCACTGGTTTAAGTATTCTACACTGAAAAGACATCATTTGGAAAAGTCGTTTATGTCATTTCCAACATGAAAACATAAATTTGCAACATCATTTGAACACTGTCTTTCTCACTGTAGTCCACTTTAATCAGTACTAGAAAGGTGGAAAAAACAGATAAATTTGTTACTAAATATATTTTAATCATTTTATTAACATTTGTTTCAATCACTTATTGTTACTTAATGAAAAATAATAGCTGAATAATACACACAGCAAAGATAAATTATATAAGGTGGAATGATAAAAAGTAGTACTCTTCCAACTGCCTTCTCCCCAACTTCATATACACACAAAAAGAACAAACCTCTGAAAACTAGGGAGCCTGTAATTGTAAGGGAAACCTTTAATTAACTTGGGAAATTAAAAATGACTTTTATAAGGCAGTCCTAGTAACAAGACATGCTCAGATGAGCACATAAACACATAATAAAGAACAAGAAGCTATTTCAGGTATGTCATTGACTAGGCGGCATTTACATGCAGTTCAAAGGAAGCTAGAACTAAAATTTGTTAATGCTATTAACTAGATAAACAATAGAGTCAAAGTAGTGGGCCTTAATTCTATCTTGAATTATGTCTTTATTTAAGTGGCAATACATATTGATTGTAGAATGAACATAAGCATGACAATGAAGAGGCAACCACATTCTGAAAAGCCTGCCACCCTTTCAATGTGGTTGAGGTGCAGATCTAAATGAGAGTAATTTCAGTGTTTCTTTTTATATCCTGGTCAATTGCTAATATTCTTCCAAATATTTTCTCAATAATTTCTGAAATCTCAGCAAGACAAATCCTTTTACTCATGTGGTAAAATTATCAGACACTTGGAATTTGGTACCCATAATATTCACTTAAAAGTATATTGAGTAGGCCAGGTGCAATGGCTCACACCTGTAATCCCAGCACTTTGGGGGCTGAGGCGGATGGACTGCTTGAGGCCAGGAGTTTGAGAACAGCCTGGCTAACATGATGAAGCCCCGTCTCTGCTACAATTACAAAAATTAGCCAGGTGTGGTGACACACACTTGAAATCCCAGCTACTCAGGAGGTTGAGGTATGAGAATCACTTGAACCCAGGAGGCAGAATTTGCAGTGAGCTGAGATCACGCCACTACACCACTGCACTCCAACCTGGGCAACAGAGCGAGACTCCATCTCAAAGAAAAAAAAAAAAAACCTGAGTACAACTACATGCGTCCGTTGGGGTTTATGGTAACTCACTTAAAAGGACTCAGAAAATGAAGCAAAATTTGCGAATATTTTAAAACTTAAATTTGTCATCTTAAGATTTGACTCCAGAGGTTGTAGAGGGAACAGCTAAAGTAAGGTGATTTTTCTTAAATTTTAATACTGAGGAGAAAACAGATGCTAATTGCCATCAATGCCTATGTAGTACTTTCTATATACCAGGTACTATGCATATTAACTCATTTAATCCTCATACCAACCCTATAAGTGTTATTATAATTTGCATTTTAAACATAAAGAGGTACAGCAGGTTAAGTAAATTGTTCAGTCTCATGTTAGTAATGGAAGAGCCAGATTTTAAACTCAGGCAGTCTGTTTCTAGAATCTACCTTCTTAACCATTAAACAACACTGATCTGACAAATTTCATATTCTAAACAATTAATTAATGTCTCGTATATTATATAAAAGTTGATCATTTTTAGATAGCACTGTTTCTTTGTCAAACTTACCTTAAGAATTGAGAAGCTTTATAGAATTAAAAAAAGGAAACCTGTGCAGTTTAATTTATTCTGATGAATTTTAGTGACTTGCAACTGTAGCATATATTTATTCTTGACGGCCACCCCCTCTTTCATTTTATTAATTTCCTACAGGAAATTGCAAGTTAATAGAAAAAGCAGCACTGGAACTGCCTCACATCCTATAGTTATTAATTAAAGCAAAGTCTGGTTCAGTAACTTTGGATACTAAAAATATAGAGTTAAACAAAGCTGACTGCCTCTTGAAATGAAATTTCAACTTCAATAGTCTGTCTAAAAAAATTATGCATTAAAATTCACATCTTCCCTTAAAGAAATTCTCCACAAAATATTTAGTGAATACAGCAACTCAATATCTGACCGTTCCTCACTAAGACTTCAGAAGTAAAAGGAATCCAAGAAACACAGAACTACATTACTGAAGTTTAAATAAGTTCTTTTAAAGGCAGTTAGGCACATTATTCCACTATATTCCCATCTACAGGTTATTACCCACAATCAATAAAGCAAGAAACTGTATAAACTATCTTATTAATTTTATATAATGGTTAGTAAACTTTACAATACTGTACTATAAAACTTTTAAATGTTTCTGATGGCTTTAGATCACACTAGATAATTTATCGTTTTATGTGGCATAAAGTGTTAGGTAAGTGGATACCATGCTGGGGAAAATGCACGCAATTTCTGAATGCAAAAATCCATTCCATTGTAGAGTTTTCTGACATGATTTGAGGTTATTATTGGGATGATTTTTAGAATCTAGTTCCATAAAAGTCCCTAAGTGACAAACATGCCAGATACGACTTTTAGTCACACAGGCTGCCTACTTGTGCTTGTATTATCTTCCCCACAGCCCCCAACCCTAACCCTGGTTTCTTCTACAGCTGAAGAAACAGGACCCTGACAAGTTTAAGGTGCTTTTTGGTTCTGTGATATTACATAGAACTAAGCTCCCTGATGCCCTCTCACTTGAACTCTTAGCATAACAGAGTCAAGTAGGTGATGCTGCCATGGAGTGAAACAGATGGAAATAGTAGTAAATGTTTGATTTAATACAAGTAAGATATGAGTGGTAGGAAGTTCCAATTTATGCAACCATTGCTTTATGGGTTTATGAAAACTTACCTTACATAATTCTAAATAGTGACAGACAGAGAATGGGCCTGCAGAAGTAGGTCACTCCAAGATGTAAAGAAATGGAAAAGTCATGGCATTGTTTAAAAAAATGTAGCATCTTGAAATCAACACAATTTGCTTTTACAAGTGAGTGAATCATCCAAGAATAACCTCAGAATGTCCTCTTTGGGGACAGGCAAAACTTCCCAATATCAAGGGAACAGATGGACTAATATGATTACAGATAAGGCCACATTGGATTCTTGGGCTAAATAACCAAGGGGCTTCTTCTTCTACGATTAGGAGGTAGACGGGGAATGTTTGGGTGTAGAATTGTATCCCTTGAAAAATAACTCCTAGAATTTTACATATTTACCTAAGACGCATGCTGTGCTGAACTCGATCTTCATCCACTCAACACACAAATGTAACACATACACATAGTTTGCAAATTATTCTTTAGACTTAACCAAAATGTTATTAGACTAACCTACAAAACTATAGACTAAACTATAATTTAGACTAATCTTCTTAAAAAGAAATTAAGATATATTCCCAAGAAGTTATAAAGAATAAATTATTTACATATGAAATAATAGTTCCAAGTTGACTCCCCTGTGATCTTAATATGTTTCCCACGTGGGAGAGGTAGAGATGAGAGGAAACCTATCTCCACTACATGATGTTACAACCCACTCAAAGTCTTGGTTTTTATTTTAAGGATCCTTGAGCCTTTGTTGTTTGTGGTACGCATGTGTCTCCGTCAGTTCAGGCTGTCATAACAATTTACCATAAACTGGGTGGCTTAAACAACAAACATCTATTTTTCACAGTTTTAGAGGCTGAGAAGACCAAGATCAAAGCATCAGTAGGTTTGGTGTCTTGCAAGGGCACTTGTCCTACTTTGCACATGGCTGTCTTCTCATTGTTTCTTCACGTGGCAAAGAGCAAAGAGCAGGAGCAAGGTCTCTGTCTCTATTAGTAAGGGCACTAATGCCATTTATGAGGTCCCCTACCTCATGATCTAACCACCTCCCAGAGGCCCTGATTCCTAATGCCATCACATTGAGGGTTAGGATTTCAACACATACACTGTAAAGGGACACAAACATTCAGGCCATGGTAGCATGAATTCAAGTATTTTGTGTGTCCTGGGGAGATGTTAATCAAATAGATAATCAAGAAAGCAAGTTTAAAAGGCAATGCATCAAAGTAGTTAAGAGCCCCAACTGGGGAGTAGTATACAAACTTGGATCTAAGTCCTGGATATTTTTCACTTGCTACATGTTTTGGGCCTTCTATTTAACTTCTCTAAATGCAGTTTTGTTCCTTTCTGAAGTACTGATAACAGTTACTGTAAAAATTAAAGAAGGTAATTATGCTACATTCTTGTATGTACCTGGAACATAGTAAAAACTAATTAAATGTCAGTGGTATGAGTCACAATCATTTACAATGCATAACAATTACTAATTATTAAACAGATGTACCCTAGTCCATAGATAGCTCGTCATCTTTATGTGTATTGGTCAGGCCAGGATCCCAAGCACCAAGGAGATGTTAAGGAGTGCAGAAAAACATGAGACGTAAAACTGGAATAAGTGAATATGTTCATAACAAGTATGCCCATTCTGACTGTGCGGTTAAAAGAGTTTATTTATATGTTAGTAACCATGGTTAAAATTTCCATAAAAGAAAAAAACATGCAAAAATGGCCTATAGTGAGAATTTCACTAGGATTCAATCTGTAGTAAAGAATGTACCTAATCAAAAAGCTATATAAAAGCCCATTTGCTTAAAATGTAAAACAAAACAAAAAATAAAAAATAAAAAGAGAAAAAACCCAAACTACTAAAACAAAAATTACGCAAGAATACACTTCCCTCCATATCTCTAGCGGAAACTATACATCAGGAGAAACTAAAAATAGAATGTGATTCTACTTGTTCTCATTAACAGTTTACATAGTGATGTTTGCCTGCAAGGTCACATAACATCATAAATGTAGTTTATATAAAATGCAGTCCTTATTCATATTTCAGAAATGGCTTAATTTACCTTTTACTTCCATGGCTGTTGTAAATTTGTGTTAATGCAATATATTATACCCTTCAGGAAAAAAAATGCACCATTTAAAAATATTAACATATAAATTTTATTGAATGAGGATTTGAACCAAAATAATCTTGCCAAATTAATTTAGGTAAGTATACTAGGTAAATAAATCAGCATCCTTTTACTTCTAGAAAGCATTCCAAGCAATTTCAAGTCATTAAAAATACTTTCAGCTGCAGCATTTTGCCTTTTAGTGTGGTCTTAGTGGTTATATGACAGCATTTTTTAGTACTGGCTGTATGGCTTTTATTATGTCCTGATAGCAGCAGCATTTTAGAAAACTACAAAGAAAATGAAAATCAGGTGTAATTTTGGAACAAGTCTTCTAAAATTGTTAAATCAAAAATGACATAAATGTTGTAAGCTCTTGAAAATTCTAATTTCATATATTCTTTTTGCCTGTCAATGGGAGATGAACCCTTCCTAAAAGGACATATAAAACAGGTAACAAATTGCAAAGGAGTAAGGAGCCCCTGGATAGTACTCAGGAAAAGTTTTACTAATTTATCTGATTTGCTGATTTATGGATTAGCCTTATAGGCTTCTGACTTAATTTCTCTTACGTTAACAAACTTCTCATATAGATGAATGTCATTTTGTTTCATATCTATTTAGATTAAAAGCCAAGTCCCACAAGGCAAGAGATAGTCAATTATTTTCATTTTATACTGTTATTATGAAATATTGCCATTTTTAAAATGTACTTCTGGAGAATGAGATTTGTTCACCAACATACTTTAAAGTGAATTTTAGGTGTCTAAATGCCAGAGAGAAAATAATGTAATCTCAAAACATAACTTCAAATGAATTGTATTTATAATGATTTTGCAATTTTTTTCACTAAGTTTTCCCTGACAAAAATGATCAATTTGTTTTTTCCACTTCTGTGCTTACTATTATAAGCTTCTGAGAGTTAGCATCCCTTCTTTTCAAAGAAAAGTATGATGGACATATGGATTCTATATGATAAAGCAGAGAAAATTCCTCCCTGGGCAGAATCAGACCTTTAGTTTACTTTCATAAGTCTGAGAGGAAATGGCTTCAATCACTTGCCTGCTGAATGGTAGCTTTCCCAAAATATCAACAAAATCAGCTTTTTATAGCCTATCATATGACAAAGCTGAGTCCATTGTTTATCACCATAGGGGAGACAGCTTCCTTGACATGGCCTTAGTACTCTCTGGGAAGAGGAAGGCAAAGTTGGGATATTTAAGAGAATTTGGGTTTGTGTGTGTGTGTGTGTGGTGGTGGGGGCGGAATGGAGACATTCTGTTTTTTTTATTTTATTTTATTTATTTTTTTAGGTAGGTTTTTCCATAGGGGAGCATTTGATTGTGTGTCACTAATGTTGACACTAATGTCTTAACGTTGGTTAAGACGTTACATAATAATTTAAGATTGGAAGACACACAAGATGAAGGTAATTTTGGAGCATAAACATTCATCTGATGCTAACTGTGAAAGTTGAATTATTTAATATTCCTTTAAATGAATTTTCAAAAAGCTTCTGAAAGGGACAAGAAAATCATTTGCACTTTTTATCTTCCTAGGCAAGAGTTTCTTGGAATAGTAAAATCATGTTGATGAAGACAGTAGAACAGTAAAGTCATGTTAACAAAGACAGCTAAAAAGTAAAGTCATGTTAATGTTGACACTAAGCTGTGTGAGTGTAGATCATTTTGGTTTGTAACCAATATAGTCCTAAACAATATTCCCCATCCACAATTTAAATACTTACAGAGTTTAGAAAACGAACAATAGTTAACCACATAATTTGCATTTCAAAGATAATAATACCCTAATATTTTTATTGCAAATAAAGGGCAGAATGGTTTGTTGGTTTATTAAATACAGTTGGAAGCAAAATAATTTGCTGAAATTTGAGAACTTTGTATACTACTAGTTTGATTTTTCTCTTCCTCTCACTGATCTTTGCTCTCTTTCTCTCCTCATTTGTTTCCTCTGTGGCAAGGTACCCTATTCCACCTTAAGGTTTTTCAAGTGGCCATAAAGATTGTAGTTCCTAGTGGACTCATATTTCCTCAAGGTCAAAACAAGCAATCATTTAAAGTCAGATGAGACAGGGGGTTAACTAGCATACCATTACCAGAGGTCTGAGTCACTAATGAATGGAAAATACAGGGTGTTAAAGCAAGAGAGGAAGGGTTATCCTCACCAAAGAAAAGGAACAGACTAGGACTACAGATGGGCAAACCTGTGTTTAGGTGCAGACAATGACTAGGAAGACAAAAACTTTTCCATTTAGGTCAATGACTGGAAGATGGGGATGTGAACCTGTTTCTGAAGACAGGTTTGAGAAGAAGACCTCTATTTTCCTTAGAGAATAACAAGTTAACAGTCTTCACCTGCTCCGACTGCTACAACACAATGTCATAGACTGGGGTGGCTTAAACAACAGACATTTATTTCTCACAGTTCTGGAGGCTGGGAAGTCCTAGGTCAGGGAACCTGTGTGGCTAGGGTCTGGTGATGACTCTCTTTCTGGCTTGCAGATGGCTGCCTTCTTGCTGTGTCCTCACATGGCAGAAAGAGAGAGAGAAAATTCACCCTCATGACCTCATCTAAACCTAATTACCTTCCCGAAGCCCCACTTCTTAATACCATCACATTGGGGTTTAGAGCTTCAAGCTATGCATTTTGTGGGGACACAAAAACTCAGTCCATTAATGGTCATGGTAGGAGCCTCTGGTGCTGGAGATAAGCAAGGCAGGTGCAGAGATAAAGGACAGGCTAGAAGCAGCTCTTTCCTGGGGGGGAGTCAGACCTCTGGGGTTGAAAAAAACAGATGGTAACATACTTCATTTACTTCTCTTTCAAACATATATTTCGCCCCTTCTCTGTTTCTTTAATCTTCTTCTCAACTGTCTCTTTCCTTCCTTTCTTTGATCATTAAATTGAAGTACAGTGGAAATATGACAAGTACAGCATTAGAGTCAGATAGGCTTGAATGTAATTCTTAGGTTTGTCACTTGTAACTTAGCTGTACAAGAGACAGCTCTTGGGCAAGAGACATTTCTTCTCTTAGCATCAGATTTTTTTTTTTTTTTTTTTTTTTTTTTGAGATGGAGTTTTGCTCTTGTTGCCAAGGCTGGAGTGCAATGGAGCCATCTTGGCTCACTGCAACTTCTGCCTCCTGGGGTTCAAGCGATTCTCCTGCCTCAGCCCCTGAGTAGCTGGGATTACAGGCATGCACCACCATGCCCAGCTAATTTTGTATTTTTAGTAGAGATGGGGTTTCTCCGTGTTGGTCAGGCTGGTCTGGAACTCCCGACCTCAGGTGATCCACCCGTCTCGGCCTCCCAAAGTGTTGGGATTACAGGTGTGAGCCACCGTGGCTGGCCCAGATTCTTTGCTAAAAGAAGAAAAGTATCAGTACCTATTACCTTACAGGTTACTGTGAGCATTAGAGATAAAGCCTGTAAAGTGGCTGGCAGAGTATCTGTATTGTAAGATTTTAGAAAATGATATAACAAAATTCTGCAATAATGCAATAAGTAGTACCCCAGAAATTCAGCTGTGTAAAATGTAGAGTTGTGTTATTAGGAGATTAGCTAAATGGTAAAGGTTAGCCTGTGCAACTGGCGGTCTGGAAGTTATTTGATGCAAATTTCACCTACCCTGGGCTGAAGTTCGGCGCCACCTAGTGGTGGCTGCTCTAACATAAAAATTGATGGGGAGAATTCTGGGGCCTGGCTGGGACTTCTGGGAGAGCAACTGTGATTCCAGGAATCTCTTCGTTAACTGGTGAATGTTTTGTTGGCCTGATCCAGAGAGAATGGGCTGGGAGAATACGGGGGACCAACCCACACCTCTCTGCTTCCTAAATAGGATTGTCTGATTTTTCCCTGTCCGGCACCACCATGAGGGAGAGGCCTCCATGTTTCCTTCTCCTTCCTGAGAAAAGGAATCAGGTAGAGGACAAAAAGCTCCTTGTCAATCATTCTATGTTTGAATTCAAGCTATTCTTTTTTTTTTTTTTTTTT
>NW_016805132.1:283680-287829 GCF_001698545.2 Rhinopithecus bieti | reverse complement strand
AGTAGCTGGGACTACAGGCGCCCGCCACCTCGCCCGGCTAGTTTTTTGTATTTTTTAGTAGAGACGGGGTTTCACCGTGTTCGCCAGGATGGTCTCGATCTCCTGACCTCGTGATCCGCCCGTCTCGGCCTCCCAAAGTGCTGGGATTACAGGCTTGAGCCACCGCGCCCGGCCTGAATTCAAGCTATTCTAATTTGCATAATTGCCAGGTGTGTTATTGTAGAATTTACTACTATTACAATTAATAATATGAGTTGCATTCGTAACATTAAATTCAACAAGCACGTGTTAAGTCCATATTGTGTGCAAAGCAAAGAGACAGGTATTGACAGGATCTCTGACTTAAAGCTTGTTACTGGTGGTTCACGCCTATAATCCCAGCACTTTAGAAGGCTGAGGTGGGCGGATCACAACGTCAGGAGTTCAAGACCAGCCTGGCCAACATAGTGAAATCCCATGTCTGCTAAAAATAAAAAAATTAGCCAGGCACAGTGGCATGCGCCTGTCATACCAGCTACTCGAGAGGCTGAGACAGGAAAATCGCTTGAGCCCGGGAGGCGGAGGTTGTGGTGAGCTGAGATCGTACCACTGCACTCTGGCCTGGGCAACAGAGTGAGGCTCCAACTCAAGAAAAAAAAAAAAAAAAAAGGCTTATTACCTGGTGGGCAAAGAGATATTTAAGTAAAACTAAAACTAGGTAAGTAGTTTATTCTAATTGGAGAGATCAAGAAACATTTCAAGGAGAAGACTCAATAGTTCTGCAACTGAACAAATACCCTCCAGGATGAGCAAAGGCATGGAGGTGTAGATGAGCAGGTGGTGGTCCGTACCAGGACAAAACCAGTTTGGTCAGCATATGGGGCAGATCATTTTATGGCATTTCTGAACATAACATAGGGTCCTAATACTTCTGCATTTTGGTATGGTACAAGAAAGCCACACAACGGGTCTTCTGAGTTAGAACACACAGTCAGCTACGTTTGAGACTTGAGCTCCAGCAGTGATGAGGGCAACAGGCAGCAGTATGGGGAGCAGACAGCTTTGAGGCAGGAAGTTAGAAGCCTCCTGTAACAGGTGAGAGATAGCAGGAATCTCACCTAGGCTAACTAAATTTGGAAAAGAGAAGATGGAACAAATTCCAGAAACAAGATTAGTGACATGGGGGAAAGGTAGGTGTGGGGGTGGAGTAAAAAAACAGTCTGAGAAAATTGGACTGTCTCACTGAAGTATCTGCAGCATTGACTGAGAAGAATTTGCATTTGTTCCTCCCTCTGCTTGCAACATGCTGGCCCAGAGAGCCCTCTGGTTGGCTCCTGCACTTCTAGATCTTTGCTTGAATGTCATCTTATTAGTGAAGCCTTTCCTAACCTACTTTAAATTGGAGCCCATTTCTATCCACTACACTGAGTACTTGAAACCCCACTTTCTTGCTTTGTTTATTGATTGTCACAGGATTTATCACTACCTAACAGATACTACAGGCACGTGCACACACATACATTTTTTTTTTTTTTTTTTTACCTGAGTCTTCTGTTGACATGTACATTCCATGATGCAGGGACTTTTTGTTTGTTTTGTTCATTCTAATATCCCCAGTGTCAGTCCAAAAACTGGCAGAAGAAGCCTTGCACTTGATGGGCCGCATATGCCTGCACCCCAGCCCCTCCTTCTGCTGCAGGTGAGCCTCCAGGTGCCTATAAAAGTTGATATCTGCTTGGTGAGTATCCCAGTGCCTGAGTGTAAAATTGAATTACAAATTAAAAAACACTATTCAGGCTGAGAGACCACAGAAGAAAGGAAAAGGTGATATATTTTAGGACTTTTAAAGGCCTGTTTTACCTACTTTTTGAACAAGAGGCCCTGCATTTTCATTTTGTACTGGGCCCCACAAATTATGTTTTGGCCTCAGTTGTCTAATAATTACATTTTGAATAAATGAACAGACTTCCCAGAAAAGACACAAATAAAAGCTTGTTCCTGCCATTAACAGGAACTAAAAGTCCAGGTCCCTATATTTTAGAATAAAGCCTTTATGTTTGTTATTCCTATGTAATGCTTCAGTCCAAATATCATTTAATTCTCTTTTCATTGATTATATTTCTTGGATGACCTATAAGGTTGAAACTATACAGAAACTACTTCACTTGCCTGTATTATGAAAATGGAAGAAATAAGGCAGAATTCTGGTCAATGATTTTGATACTAATTAAGAATAAAACTCTACATTTAATAAACATTGCTCTTTTAAGTTTATGATTTCAAAATAAATCAATAGATTGAATTTATATTATTAGCAAATTGTATATAGAAGGGTTAGCCCCCATGAAAAAGCTTCATTTTGTTATACTTTTTTCAGGAAGATCCTCTTTGGAGGACAAATGGCCAAAGTGCTTATGATTTACTTTCCTTTCTATAATAGTGCTCAAAGGGTTTGACTGAGATCACTGATAAGAGCCAAAGACTGGAACTGCTTAAGTTCTCAGCTTTCCACTTGAATGAGGTTAATTTAACAAGCATTTATTGCATTGCTACCTACCTCTATGTATCAGATACTTTGTTAAGAACTGAGAATAAAAAGATGGAAAAAATGTGGTTCCTTCTGCCATGAACTTCAGTCGAGTGGGTGAGAAAGACATGTTAAGTTAAAATATTGCGTGAGCTTTTCCCCTTCCTCTTCCCTTTTGCTTACCTGTTTCAACAGTTTAGTCCTAAAGCCATTAGGGGCAGCAGAGCAAGGTAGGTGTCCATATTAGGGGGGAAGGGGAAACCATAGTGTGCCAGAACAGGGCATCAGAGCGCCAATGGGGTGAGGAGGTGCTCGTGAAGGAGGGCAGATGTGGCATCAGAACATGAGTGGGGTGAAAAAGGCATCCACATGTGGTAGTTGCCTGGTTTAAAGCTGTCCCAAGCAGGGTGATGATGGCATCTCCACAGAGAGGCAGCCTGGCATGAAGTGTCTGAGAGCCAGCAGAGTGCAGCATGTTGTGGCCCATGTGGGGATCCAAAGCCTGAGTGAGGTGAGACATGTGCGCATTCAAGGGGACATCTCTGCACAGGGATTTGGAGTTCAGGTGCCCAGGTAGAGTGAGGAGGGAATCTAGATGTGGGAGTGATCTGGCACTCAGCACAAGGGCATTAGCAGGATAAGGAGGAATCTGTGTGGGGCAGAAGCCAGCCCAGCATGGGTGCTGGAGATTGAATGGGGGATGATATGGTTTGGCTCTGTGTCCCCAACCGAATCTCATGTTGAATTGTGATCCCGAGTGTTGAAGGTGGGGCCTGGTGGGAGGTGATTGGATCATGAGGGTGGTTTCCAGTGGTTTAGAACTTCGCATCATCCCTCTAGTGCTGTCTCATGATAGAGTTTGCAAGAGACCTGGTTGTTTCAAAGTATTTAGCACCTCCTCCTTTGCTGTCTCTCTCCTTCTCCTGCCAGTCACGTAAAGATGTGCTTGCTTCCCCTTAGCCTTCCACCATGATTGTAAGTTTCCTGAGGCCTCCCCAGAAGCAGAAGTCTGTATAGCGCACAGAACCATGAGCCAATTAAACTTCTTTTCTTCATAAATTACACAGTCCCAAGATGTCTTTATAGCAGTGTAAGAATGGACTAATACATGGGAGACTGGAATCTGTACTTGGGAGGGGAGGAAAGCTGAGACCAGGAGACTGGTCACATCAAAGGAGGCTTTACTTTTGACTCCATACATTAAGGATAATGGAAACCAGCTTCATCACCTAGTTAGGTAAAGGAGTTATAAATATGGGAACAGATAAATGAACCTTGGATTCTGGATCAGAATTTTAGCCATTTATATATACTCATGGTGTTCAGTATATAGACAGAGAAATAAATATACATGTAAATGTATATATACATAGATATGTTTTCCAGCTCTGTCTACAGAGAGGCCTGGGAGCAGCAATACCTCAATAGCACACCTAATGTCAGATTGTGGCTTCTAAATACCATTTTCCACTAAAAGAAACCAGGACTTTCTGGAGAAATCACTGAGGCATAGAAGTACAAGATGAAAGTGGAATATCTTGTGCCAGAAAGTAAAGACGGCAGATGAGGGCAGATGAGGGCAGATGTGAGATGTGGCCTCAAAGAATATAGAGACTTTTCCTTTTTTTTTTTTTTTTTTTTTT
>NW_016805132.1:214979-283637 GCF_001698545.2 Rhinopithecus bieti | reverse complement strand
TTTTTTGAGATGGAGTCACACTCTGTCGCCCAGGCTGGAGTGCAGTGGCGCGATCTCGGCTCACTGCAAGCTCCGCCTCCAGGGTTCACGCCATTCTCCTGCCTCAGCCTCCCGAGTAGCTGGGACTACAGGCGCCCGCCACCTCGCCCGGCTAGTTTTTTTGTATTTTTTAGTAGAGACGGGGTTTCACCTTGTCTGCCAGGATGGTCTCGATCTCCTGACCTCATGATCCGCCTGTCTCGGCCTCCCAAAGTGCTGGGATTACAGGCTTGAGCCACCGCGCCCGGCCTTATAGAGACTTTTCAAAAGGACCCAGAAGCCATCTTAAAGGGGACTCTCAGATCTGAGACAATTTGAGCATCAAAATAATGATAGTAACAGATTATTTTTCAGTGAAAAAAATAGGAAGGTGTCATATAAATAAGTAAATATTAAATTGAAAGTTTGATAAGGAATGGGAGGTTTACACAGTTTAATAGTACTTCCCATAAAGTACTTATTAATTGTACAAAGGAAAACAATAATTTTATATTGAAGAAAACACTACCTTATGCAATGATTAAAGCAAACATCATCAGCAATGCACAAGATGAAACTGTGCACACCCCAATAGGATGCAATGAAAAGAATATAGAATAACTTTTGCTGAAGTGAATGTCACCACTAAAGATTACATTACCTGGATATAATCATGAGGAAACACTGAACAAATCCAAATTGAGGGACATTCTAAAATCCATTACAAAATAATTATTCAAAATTATCAAGCCCATGAAAGTCAAGGAAAGACCAAAAAACTGTTCTATACTGAGGAAACTAAATGCAATGCATGATTCTAAACTGGATTCTTTTGCTATAATTTTGCTGTAAATGGAAAAAATTGCTGTAACTTGAATGGAGTCTGAGGGCTAGGTGTAGTCATACATTATTGTTAATTTCTCCATTTTGATGGCTACATTTTGGTTATGCGGAAAAATGTTTTTTTAGGACATGTCCATTAAAGTATTAGGAGATAAAAGCATGTCAAGTGGCAAATTACTCTGAAATGGTGTGAGGAAAAATATTCTTTATATATACTTGTAAATACTTTTTTGTAAATTTGTGATTGTTTAAAAACAAGCATGCATATTGTGTCACAAAGCCTGAGTTTTCTTGTGCATGCAAAGTACAGCAAATGTTAATCCCAAATCCAAAGAGTCCGACTTATTTAGGATTGTCTCATAAACTGTTTGATGCACGCTTGCCTACTTGTTCAACACTGACTGAGAGCCAATAACTTTATGATCAATATCATTATGACATTGTTGTCTTCCATCAATAAAGCTTTGTTTTGCTAAGTAGCTTTACTGAGATTTAATTCACATACCATAAAAATCAACGTGTTTAGAGTGGATGCACATAGTTCATTGATTTTTAGTACAGTCACAGAATTGTGCAACCATTATTGTCATCTAATTATAGAACATTTTCATCACTTACCACAAAGAAAAATCCCACACTCATTGGGATTATCAATCAGTCATTCCTCATTTGCACCCTTATTCATCGTATTTTTAAAACTTAATTCAGTTTCTACTGGTCCAAGGTGTGATGGTACATAAATATAGTTGGTAGTCAATAAATATTTGATGAATGAATCAATTGCCAACTAATTGGTATTACAGCTGTTCGACTGGCATCTTTATGGTTCTTTCTCATCTGCTACTTTCCATGTTTTTATTAAAACCAAAGTGGTCCTCAAGCATCTTATTACTAAATTAAATGAAGTTTTCAGCTTCTTCAAAGTTATTTTATAAAATCCATGGTATTAATATTAACTTTATTGTGGTTTAATAGAATATAGATGATGAGCTCCTATTATATCAATGTGTTTTGGAAAGTGTTGAGGTCACTTTAACACAGATAATAATCATCAGCATAGCTAAACTTACAGCCTTTGCCACATGGGCAACCTACCATCACTTTCTATGATGAGAGACTACATAAAATTCTTCACAGGCTGGATAAATTTATTACATGATTGAGTTGAAGTTGAATATATAAAAGAAGATATTTCTTCAAATATAACCTTATGACCAAAAATCAGTAGGGGCACAGATAATGACTAACCATACAATTATTTTTTTAAAAACTATATTTTATTTTCATTGAAGTCTTGCAACAAGACTTTCTTTTCATAATCAGTTCAGTGCAGAACCCTTAAAAATAGTGAAATTATTATTTTGTGTTAGTGATGAAAAAGTGAGCCTCTTCTTTAAAGTATCTCCTTAAAGTTTTACTACTTATATGGAAACAATCATTTGTATATTTGTATTCTTCCAAATACTACTTATTCTAAATACCTGGCAATAACATGTCTCTCAAAGAACTGGATCAGTTTGCCACTGAAGCTAGGTACCCTCTAGAAAGAATGATTTGTTTTTCAAACTGAAAATAGATATTTCAATTATATTTTAGAAGTAGAATTTTGTGTATATTTTGCCTATTTAAACTTAGCCTTATTGAGCAGAGGATATAGTAGTTTTAGCTATCAGTTAAAACCTGTTCGAAGAAAGAAATGAAAATGCTGAAGCTAATAAGTGAAAAAACTACAGAAAAGTTATATTTTTTCATATAACATTTTGAATATCCTTTATCAAAAGAGCTTCTAGACTATGTATGGATAATTCATTGCTCCACAACTTTTGTTTCTGGTAAAATGCAGTCAATGTAGAGAAAAGGCAGAACACTGATAAAATGCTACAAAAGAAGTTAATTTAGATATATACTGCTACACTTACTGCATACTGCTTTAGATAAGTAAAATGGCAATATTCTCAACAGAAGATTGAGATGCTACACCTAATATATGTTGATAGTTTAGTGATTGTACAATCTAAGAATTCATTTCAGGGGCCAGTGACACAGTGATTACAGCTATTGTAGAACTCAGATTATAGCTGAATGATACATCTAGTTCTAACAACATAAAAGGAAAATGAGTACAGTTCTTTGGACTCTGTAGCATACAAAAGAAAGGTGGACATTGTTCCACTGAAAATTCTGTAGAAGTGAATAATAGCTAACTTCAACTAGATGAGGATGAAGGATACTTGCAAATAGGCAGCAGTCCCAATGATGATAAAGTTTCATTTGCATAACCTCTGATTACTCATTTTGATTGTATATGAAATGATTGAGCACATTATCAAAACAAAATGAGATCATCTGTGAAGCAGTATGCTTGCTGAAGTCTTTGGAATAAATCTAAATGGAAATTGTACATGGGATAATTCTAAGCAAAGCAAAGTCACTCTGAGGATTGTACCAGAGAACAAAAAGTTTGGCTGTCCAGATAAGCATGAGGCTTTCTGTTACCAGAATAGGTAACAAATAGCAGAAACTCTATAACCATTTAAATTTGTTTCAGGAATGAAAGAAATTATCTGCTATTTTCAATAAAATTCGATTACCTTGGTCAGTTGATTTTGACTTACGTCAAAAGTGAAGACTGTCCTGTTAAGAGAGTTGGAGAAGAACCTACAAATCTAGTAGGGGTATGCCAAACTAGGGAAGGAAGGTTGGAAAGAGATGGAAGGTTGAGGGTGAAATAGAGCTAAGAGAGCTGGTGAAGGAAGAGGCAAGTTGATTGGGCTGATAAGTTTTGGAGTATTCTGGAATAGGTCTAGGAACTCATCTATATACAAAGAGTGCCAGATATCTTAGCCTGTTGTTTTTACTAGAATAAATGACTAAATTATATACTATTATTTGCAAATATACATAATTGAAAAAACAATAAGAAAACATAAGGGAATGACTATCATAAAAGTTGGAATAGTGGTTACCTTTCAGAACACCTAGGGAGCTTCTTATTTCTTAACCTGAGTGGTGATTAGACAGGTGTTTGCTTACTCAGGTGTTTGTTCTAAACTGTACATATGTATTTTGTACACTCTCCTGTACATGATATATTTCACAAATAATAATGAGAAAAGCATAGGTAAGATGAAGATAGAAGTTATGGAGAAAAATAAGGCAGGAAATGGTGGTGGTTAGTATGTTGGCATGAGGAAAGGGAAAATACAATTTTAAAGGGTCTGGCTCTTCAAGGCCTCACTGAAAAGGTGACATTTGAGTAAAGACTTGAAGCAGGTAAGGAAATAAGCTATGTGGACCTCTGGGAGAAAAGATTTTTAGCAAAAAAGAGAAGGATATTAAAAAGTCCTGAGACGGGAACATGTCATAATATATTCTTCCAAACATCACCATTGTCATTAGACAGATTCTAATTACCATTGATGGAATTTTAGTTTTTATTTATGTCTCTGAATCTTCTGGGTTATCTCATGTAAATCATATAGAAACTGCATTGGTTTGGCAGATGGTAGAGTAAGAGAAAATGTGTTCAGTTCAAAACCCCTGAACATTTTTAATGCTAACAAGCATCTACATGAAGCTTGAAGTATGTGTAAGAAACTGAGTAAAGAAAATAGGCGCCTTTTAATTCTTTCTATTTAAGCTTATTAAAATAAAGTAGTAGAAGATAGAAAAGGAGAATAAAGCTAGAAAACAGACGAAATATTACCTTAGGTATAGAATTTCTAAAAGCATTCTGGTCTAGATTTCTCTGACACCAATATATTCAGTTTAAAAGATTTTTTTTTTTAAGTCAAGTTACAAGTTTTTAAAGCTAAATGAGGCAGAATATTTCATTTTCCTTCCCTCTCTCTATCCTCACTCAAATTTGAATAATGCTCCTCTGGTTGGACATAAGCTTAACTGAATATTGTTTGGTCACTGTTTAGGAACAGATATTAAATCAGCTAAAATTCAATCGTAACAGAAAGGCCGTAGAGGCCTTGAGGATTTGGAGGAAAGATTTAGTATATGAGCCTTTTGATATCTGAGAGGTTGCCATTTTTTCAGGGTCAGAACCTCCCTGTGGCAGTTCTGGGGAACAGAAACTGTGGGTGGAAGTTACAATGAGCAAGTCAATTCAAGGAAAGAAGGCTCTTTCAAATAATAAGAGTTTTTTCTTTCTTTTTAAACTAACAAGGCTGCTTTGGGGGCCACCGCTGGGTAGAGGCTGGGTGACCACTTGTCAGATTGTCCTGCTCTGGAGAGACAGGGTAAATGACAGACCATGCATTCTATGATCTCAGAACTGATTTGGGAAACACATCCCAAATGTGTTTTCCCAGAACACACAAGAAAATGTGTTTGAAAAAAATACAAGCATGGAATATTTAATGGAACAAAAATATCTTTATTCTCTGGCTAACAAAACTGTTTTATACTACATTTTAAGAAAAGTCTGCTTATTCTTTGTCTCTTGTATAATTAATGCCTTTAATCCTTCTGCACTATCCTTCAATCATGGTTCATTAAAAAAATAACCTCTTGGTTGTATATTTATGTTGGATACCCTTTTCCAGAATTTAATCCTCACTTGTGCTGGAGCATTTAAACTGCTCAACTCTAACAGCAGATTTGCATTTGTTTTGACTTTTACTTCGAGGCAAAATTTTCCCATAGTTCTAGACATTTTGCCCTGGCTTAGGAAGCAGGGTGTCCTGATTAAAGTAAATGACTAAGACTGGGCAGGAGGAATGATGGGAAAATACAGAGTAGGGCAAAGAAATTTTAAAATAGGCAAAAATGACAAAGGTATTTTCCCAGTGAAATCATTAATTCTTCTGGCATATTTGCTCTGTTCTTGGAAACTCTGACCTAACAGTCCTTTGCTCTCCCAGGCAACTATCTGTGCACAACCCCCACAGTTGAACCCTTTTAGCAGTAGTGCTTGCTGCCCTGGGAGGAGCGCTAGGTGCTGTTATCACCAGCACCATCAAGCACACTATAATTTGTGCTATGCATCCCCATTTTGAAATGTGTCAGGAGATGCAGCGATTCAGGCTTTTCATTTTCTTGACAGCAGATTTAAATTTTCAGATAGAGTACCAACTTTCTCAACAAGTTTTATTTTCTTTTTTCTTGAGAGCTAAATCGTTTGACTTGCTGTCAGATAAAACAAATTTTCTATTTCTACCCTTTTCATTTACATGGGATAAATAGTTGAGTAATAAAGAACAAAGAGCCCAATCAGAAGCTTAATCGGGCATAAAACCTGCAGGGATTTCGACAACAAAACCTGCTAACCACAGGAAGCTTTCTGCAAAGATGAATTCACTGAAACATTTAACTGAAGTTCTGTTACTTAAAGAACTGGTCAGATGCAGTTGAAAAGCAACTAAAAACGAACGGTGTTTCCCACAGAATCCTTTATTTTATAACGTGTGAAAAATAGATACTGATAACACAACATCATAAAAAATCGCCACTCGAGAATGGATTTCATAATACGTTATTTCTAGGAATGAAAGAACTTTGAAGATCACAATTCTCCTGACAGGGATACAAGTTCATGTGCAGGTTATTACTGGCAATAGGGAAACTGCCCCAACTGCAGCCCTTTGCCACAGTTAGAAAGGCTTCTGACAGCCCTCTCACAGGAGGTTGCTTATAGATTATGTAGGTCTAGTTGATGATTTGTTTTACTGCCTGCCATTCTAATACTGCCAGATGCATTAAGTCTCCTGTCACTTTCCAGAGACTGGTTTTCTGCCCAGTAGACACTGGTACCATTTTGGTGGGGACAATTTTCATTCTTGTAATTAGCTGTGGGCACTACTAATTGCTTTACTAATTACTTGCTTGAGAATGCCAATTATCTCCTTGCCCCCACAAAAGCATACGCAATTGGCTAATTAGACCTTCAAGTAGGCAACTAGAAATATAATTAGCCATTTGAGAGAACAATTCGTTGTACCATCAATTTTGCACCCATAAAGGAGGGAAGCTTTGGTTTAATCTGTAATTTATGATGTGAAATGAAAACTGAACAGAAGTTGAGGCTTTATAAAGAAAGATGAATGTTTACAGAGGGGGCAAATCAGAAATACACTATTTAGATAGGAAAAGATGTGCCTCTTTTTAAAAGACATCACTGAAATAGTCTCCCAATTTAAAAATCTATTCTATGGGGAAGTTCAGAATTAATTTGACAGGTTAAGTATTTCACTTAAGGACAAAGTGGAGGAATGTTACTCGAAACCCAGTATCAACTCAGAGGATGCGCTTTCTGCATAGAACTACCGAGAAACATAACTACTATATATAAATCTAGCAGCCTATTACACTTTTGTTGGGAGCATGGTGTATCTCATATTTTCCTGAGGCTACTGTAACAGATTACACAAATTTGGTGGCTTAAAACAATAGAAATGGATTTTCTCACAATTTTGGAGGCCAGCGATTAGAAATCAGTTTGTGTCTAAACTGCTCAAATCTCTGCATCTACTATCATATTGCCTTTTTCTTTTCTGTCTGTTTTCAAATCTTCCCTTAATTCTTCTTCATAAGGACACTGGTGATTGCATTGACGGTTTATCCAATAATCCAGGGTAATCTTCCATCTCAAGGTCCTTAACCTAATCACATGTGCAAAGATTCTTTTACTAAGTAAGGTAACATTCACAGGTCCCAGGGATTAGGACATGATATCTTTTGGGGGAAATAGGGCTGGTGAAGAGGAATTTTTTAGCCAACAACAAACCCAAATGAAATAGGAGCTTGGATCATATTTTCAAAATAAACGTCAAGAAATAACACTCCAATATAGTTAATAAGTAGTGGGACATGAAGTTTCTGAATACAATATCCCTAGTATGTGGATTACTATGAAGGTAAGACAAGTAAAATCTTACAAGTATATGATAAGAAAAAAGCCTGCACAAAAACCAAAAGGATATTGTTTCAGAAGTTTCAAAATGATAAAATAGACATATCTTCTAACAGCCAAGTAAGTAAAGAATAGTATTCCTGGAATTAGCTTCATCAAGTGAAAATAATTAAAGCTATGAGTATCAGTCTTAGTGGCCCGTATGGGTAAAGCCTGGCTATGTATTGATGTTGCAAATCTCTACTCTCAAGAGCTTAGAAAGTACAATGAATTTACAGTCTTAGATATCATTCTTTTCTTAAAGAATGACCTTCAATCACAAACAAGGTACAAGACTATTGAATATAAAGATGCTTCCAAAATCACTAGCAGCTTACACATTGACTTTGCCATTGATTGATGTGTTAAAGTAACAAATCCCAGGCTGGGTAACCATGGCAGACCATGTATTAAATATCAATTCACAGAATCAGTTAAAGAACCTTTGATATTTTCAACTTGAGCATGTAATTAACTATGAATAAAAACAAAGATTATTATTTAACCACAGTTAGTAGCAGGCACACATATTAATCCAATAACTTAAATACAATGTTTTACTGTTTCTGACAAAAAACAAAATGGCAAAAACATAATGTTTAGATTTCTGTGGGTGTTGCCACAGTATGACATAGTAAAAGTTTAACATATAAGAAACACATTTGGAAAAGAAATAGAATGCAGATAGTAGGTCAAATAAATAAACTATCACCATAGCAACTTAATATTAGTGTCTTGTCACCAAAAAGAGAAGATGAGGAAGAATTAGAGGTCTGTAAGAACTCAGACTGGGTTGAATAGTATCCCCTTTAAAATTCTTGTCCATCTAGAACTTCAGAATGTGACCTCACTTGGAAATATAGTCTTTGCAGATATAATTCATTAAGATGAGGTTCGATTGTGTTTGGATGAGCCTTAAATCCAATGACTTACATCCTTGTAAGAAGGCCATATGAAGACACATAAGGAGGAAGAGGAAGCGCATGTGATGATGAAGGCACAGATGGGAGTGATAGGACTACAAGCCGAAGAATGCTAGGATTACCAGGAACCACCCGACGGTAGAAAGAGGCAGTGATTCTTCCCTAGAGCCTTCCAAGGGAGCATGGCTGACACCTAGATTTCAGACTTCTGGCCTCCAGAATGGTGAAACCACACATTTCTGTTAGTATAAGCCACCTAGTCTGTGGTAATTGGTTATGGCGGCCCTAGGAAACTAACACACATTTTGGTATCAAGTAAGGGGTAATAATACCTTTAAAAAATCTGCAAATGGCTTTGGAATTTGGAATTTGGTAATGGGTGGAGGCTAGAAGAATTATGAAGCACATGATAGGAAAAGCCTTGATGACTTAAAAAGAATATTAGTAGAAATATAAATGTTAAAGGTGATTTTGGTGAGGGTTCAAAAAGGAATGAGGGAAGCTGTAGAGAAAGCTTCTATGAGCTTAAAGAATATATATATAGTCATGAACAGAATGTTTCTAGAAATAAGAACATTAAAGGTGCCTCTGATGAGGTCTCATATAAAATGAAGAACATATTATGGGAAACTGGAGGAAAGTCAGTACTTGTTATAAAGAAATGAGTTGTGTTCAACTCAATTGTGTTGTGTGGAAGGTGAAACATGTAAAGGATGAATTTGGATACTCAGCTGAGGAGATTTCGAGGCAAAGTATGAGAAGTCTGGCCTGCTTTCTTCTTGTTGCTTATAGTAAAATGCGAGAGGGAAGAGGTAAATTGAGGCACAAACTGTTAAGCAAAAACAAACCAGCACTTTATGATTTGGGAAATTCTCAGTGTATTTGGATAGCAAAAGATGAGAAAACATGCTCTGGAGAGAATGTGAAGGCTGTAGCTGGACATTTTGTTGAAGAGATTAGGTGTGTGGTTAACAGATCTAATAACCAATCTCAGCAGAAGCCAGCAATAGACATGAGGTTATCTAGAAAAGATCTGTGGAGGACCTTCTTGCGTAATGGCATAGATTCCCAAGTATTGCATGAGCAATCAACACGGTTTTTGAGAATTTTATACCAACAAGCACTGCTAGGCTTGGACTGAAAGGGACACAGATGAGAGAAAACGGAGGAGGAATGACTCTAAGGGTGGAGTCACGGATGAAGAGGCCATAGAGGGTGGGGATGCCCCAACAAGGGCCCACAAGATAGAATATCATAAGAGAGGATTATTCCCAAGCCTGGAAACCTGATGGAACTTTCTCTGCTTGGTTTCAGATTTGCTTGGAACCAGTGATCTCTTTATTCCTTTCATTTTCTCCCTTTTGGAATGGGAATGTCTAAATCTATGCCTCTCTCACCATTGTATTTTGAAAGCAGATACTTTGTTTTCTAGTTTCACATATCCACCGATGGAGAGGGGTTTTGCCCCAGGATAGATCATACTCACAGTCTTACCTATACCTGATTTAGATGATGAGATTTGGGACTTTTGAATTTTAGATGAGAATTTGGATTTAGATTTAGTGCTGGAATGGGTTAAGACTTTGGGGGATGTTGAAATGGGGCAAATGTATTCTGCACATGAAATAGAACTTAACTTGGGGGAACCAGAGCTTGAATACTGTGCCTCCAAATTTCATGCCCACCCAAAATGTGACCTTACTTGGAAAGAGGTCCTTTGCAAATATAATTAGTTAAAATGAGGTCATACTAGATTAGGGTGGGCCTAATCCAATGACTGCTATCTTTATAAGAAGGCTGTGTGAAAACACACAGGGAAGAAGGCCATGTGAGGACTGATGCAGAAACTGCAACTGTAAGCTAGGGAACACCAAGGATGCCCAGAAACCACCAACAGCTAAGAGAGAGGCATGGGATGGTTTCTCCCTCAGAGTCTCCAAAAGAAATCAACCCTGTTGACGTCTTGATTTTGGCTTCCAGGACTGAGACAGGGCATATTTTTATTGTTTAAAGTCATCAACTTTATGCCAATTTGTTATGGCAGTTCTAGAAAACTAACACAGAATCCACCTTGCAAATGATACACATCTAACTCATTTGTTTTACCTGTGGAAATCTTTTTGGATTCTACTACTATTCCATGAACCTTGGGCATACCTATATCATGGGAATTATCATTTTTTATTGACATTATGTCTTAATATGTGATTCCCCCCACAATAGTTTATGGATTTGAAGGCAAGACTGATGTCTTTTCCTATGTATCCACAGCATCTAGGACTATGCCTGGCATACAAAATAAATCTTAATCCTAAGAGCCAATAAGCCCTGTGTGTAGTGATTATATAGTCTCATTGAAGTTTTACAACACTCTATAAGGCATATTATTCCAATTTTACAGAAAAGAAAAGTAACATTCAGAGAATTTAATCTCTTGTTTTAGTTCACAAAACAAGAGATAAAGCTAGGTCTTCAACACAGTTCTGACTCAGAATCTTTTTTTTTTTTTTTGAGATGGAGTCTCACTCTGTCACCAGATTGCAGAGCAGTGGCACGATCTCTACTCACTGCAACCTCAGCCTCCCGGGTTCAAGTGATTCTCCTGCCTCAGCCTCCCAAGTAGCTGGGACTACAGGCACCTGCCACCACGCTCGGCTAATTTTTGTACTTTTAGTAGAGACGGGGGTTTCACCATGTTGGCCAGGATGGTCTCAATCTCTTGACCTCGTGATCTGCCTGCCTCGACCTCCCAAAGTGCTGGGATTACAGGCATAAGCCACTGTGCCCGGCCCCGAATCACTTTATACTTCTTTCTCCTTACTATCTCAGCTAAAGAATTCCTGCCGATCTCCTGTAATTCACTTACAAGAATCAGAAAAAGAGTAACTACTCTATGAGCCTAAATGACATTATATTTGAATGTGAAAACCCAAAGGTTATCTCAATAATATCTTAAATGTGTAGGTACTTTGCAATTTATACAAATTTTAACATTTATTATCATACTTAATAGTCACAGTAAGCTCTTAGGCATTATTGTCCTATTTTTCCAAATGAACCTGCTGAGGTGAATGGAAGTTAAATGACATGTTCATAGTTATTTAGCTAGTAAGTCTAAGGGACTTGAACATTTACTTCCATCTCCAAAATTGAACTCTTTTTATTTGATCATGACAGAGGCCCATATGTCTATGGATTTTTATCAGTCTAATTTAGAACTTTAAAAGCATTTTTTGTCTCTTTACTACAGGCCCTTAATACACACTTAAATGTGTGTGTGTGTGTTTGGCATCATATAGACAAATATGAATCCATAGCCTCTAGTTTTTCATCCTGTTCATAAACTATTGAGAAGGGCTAACAATTCACCATCACCTCTGCAGTGCTATTAGACTTTAGATGTCCACAATACATTATATTCATTGTCTGCTTTTAGAAAAAATTAATCCATGCTGAATAATACTGACCAGATCACCAAGCAAGCACTTTTAATATCCTTAAATGAAGTATTTAAGATTTGAAGACATTGTTTAAAAGAGGCTGAGTCATGTGTACTGATTAATAAAAATGCCACTAACAAATATACTTGATCAATAAACATGACAATGCTCTCCAGAATCTTTCATAACTGTCCTGTCCATTTAAAAAATATTATGTGGCAAAACGATTTGCCCCAAGAGTAAGCTCCTAGAAACTCTTTTATATAGTTATCATCTTATCTTTTTATGACTGCTGCTATGTTAAAAGTCACCATTCAAGACATTTCACTGCCAAGGGTTATTATTAAGTTACAGATTGAAAATCTGAAGGTCAGAGAGGTAAAATGATTTTCCTAAAAGATCCAATAGAGTGACCAACAGAATCAAGAACAGCACAGACTCCCAGTTTCAACTTCTCAGCCCTTTTCTCCTTTCAGAGCACTGAAGAGTCATGCTGTAGGATAGGCACAGCTGCTTTACAGGTGGCCTACTACGGCCAGGTGAATGAAATCAGCCACTTAATAATCAATTAGATGATGTGAGGCGGTTTAACAAAATGAGGAGGCTTAACAATTACCAAAATGTCAAGTTGTGATTACATCAACCTTTTTTCTTTTCATCATAATTATTTAACAGAAACTACAATCAACATTAGGGATAAAATAATGTTAACTGAATGTAAAAGTACAATTTCATTTTGCCCTGTTTATATCTTTAAAAACAGATTTTGCTGTGCCTGCTGTTAGTTTCTAAGGAGCTTGGTTAAATAAACCATAAAGTTGAGGTGGTTAAGGTTTGAAGCAGTTAAGAAAAGCTAAAGATCTACCTGCTTCAGATTGAAGAATGTTTACTGGTTCAAGAACATCTGGACTCTGTGGCATATGGCCTCCTTACATACCACTTTATATGAGTTAAAACAGTGTAAAGACACTTAAACTGAGACATTTGCAGTTTTCCCATTTTCAAAAGCATAGTGATATTAACTCTTTCTTTAATCCTTTCTTGGGTTCATGGGTCATCATTTGGAACAAATATCCTAAATTATCTAAATATATCCATGGAGCTACAGGAGTTACCATTCAGGGCAAAAAGCAAAGAGAATAGAAAACATGGTGGATAAGAGTTGATACTATATAACAGCTGACCATAATTACCCAATCTGGCTGATTTCAGCCAGTGGAGAAAGATTACTTTTCTTTAAATGGATGGGTCATTATTGAAATATAGCTTCTACGGAAAACTGTAAAAATATTAAATGTATAGCTTGGTGAATTTTTATGAAGGGAACAGACCTACATAACTGTTACCCATATTAAAGGAGAAAAATAGAAGATTTTCATCATCTCAGAAACTTGCCTTATTCCCTCTTCCAGGCACTTGCCCCACATTCCCCAGGGTAACCACTATGCTGGCTTGTATTATCATAGATTAGTCTTTCCTGTTACTGAATTTGATATAAGTAGGATACTCTTTTAGTGTCTGGCTTCCTTCGTTCAACATTATGTTTGTGGGATTCACCCATATGGTTGCATGTAGTTGTGATTTGTTCACTTCAGTATTCCATTATGTGAGTATACTAAAATATATTTTTCCTAATCTCGATTGACTTTTGACTGTCATATAGAGTGCTGCCAGAAACCATCTCGTACATGGTTTTTTTTTTTTTTGGTGAGCACTTGTACTCATTTCTGTTAGACTTATATCTAGGAGAATTGCTTGGTCATAGAGTATGTATATGTTTAGCTTTAGAATATACGACCAAATTGTTTCTCCAAATGGTTGTACCAATGGATATTCCCAAAAGTAATGTGTGAGATTTATGGTTGTTTCACATCCCTGCTAGGATTTGGTGATGCCTGTCTTTACTTTTAGCCATTCTTGTGGATATGTAATGACATTGCCTTGTGGTTTCAATTTGTTTTTCTCTGATGACTAAACGAAGTCGAGCACCTTTATATATGCTCATTGGCTATTTGCAGATCCTCTTGCGAAGTGTCTCCTCAAGTATGTTGCCATTTCTCTATTGAGTTGATTGTGCCTTTTAAAAATTGATTTGGAGTTTACATATATAGATGTATATGAGAACTCGCATACATATTCCCTCTTCCGGTCTCCCTCCACTTTTCTGAAGCAGAAGTCTTGCACTGTAGCCGCCACAGCTGGGAATGTGCTGGGTCTCACCTGAAGCCAGTACATCTGAGTCTCACTCAAAGCCCGTAGCGTTCCAACCAAAGCCCACAGCATCACTGCTGGTTTTTAAGGGCCCAAAAACTCTTTAGTCAGCAGGTGATGAATCTTGCCTGGCCTGGGTCCTTCCTTTCAAGGCCAGCAGGTTCCCTTCTGGCCCAGGATAGATCTAGAAATGTCATCCAGGAGCTAGGGCCTGAAAAGGTGGCCTCATGACTCTGACCAATACCCTACCCTACTGTTGCTGAGCTGGTAACCAAGTTGTAAGACAAAGTCCTCTTTACTCTTCCCTCTCCTCTCCTCAAACAGAAAGGAATCACTTTCATTGCCATGAGCTGTGCAGCCTGGGGTTTGGGGAGGGATGGCACAAGCGCTTCCTCAGCAGCCCCGACTAGTGTCTCACTAGGTCCTGTGCCCCCAACCAAGGTCTACTGGCCCAGCACAGCACTAGGACTTGCCTAGGAATTGCCGTCCTCGCGGCCTAGACTGTGTTTCAGAGCACTTGAGCCTGTGGTGCTGAGGCTTGCTAATACTCAAGTTCTGACCACTGGAACAGGTGATTCCCCTCTGGCTAGGGCTGGTTTAAATGCTCCCTCTGTGCGTGCTGGCTGAGTTCAGCCTGGTTTTTCTGCATCCTGTGACAGAGCAGCACTGAATTCAATGCAATGTCCCACAATCACTGCGCTCTCCTCCCCATCAAACAGATTCTCTCTCCATGAGTGTGGCTGCTACTGGGGGATGAAGGAGGAGTGGCAGTGGCAATTTAAGACTGTATTTCCTACTCTCTTCAGTACCTCTTTCAGCAATATGAAGTTAAAACCAGCAAACGTGATTGCTCACCTGATTTCTGGTACTTATAAGGGTGCTCTTCTTGTGTGTAGAAAGTTGTTAAATTTGGTGTTCCTGCAGTAGGGATGATCAATGGCCATCTTGCTTTGCTCCTTTCAAAGAATCATTTTTCCAGGACATATCGTGTGTATAAGACAATATGTTTCATACCAGTTTTATAGACTACATTGGCATTTTCTATATGTTTTGTACCAACCCTCAAGGAAGGCTAAGGCAGAACATTACCTTGTAAATCATTGAGCGTATTTCCTGTAAAAGCTAAGTTCTAATGTATTCAGTGTAATCTATTTTCTGATATTTATGGTTATTTAGACACAAATAATTAAGTTGTGATAGAATTTAGAAAAAATAAAAAAAGGATATATGCACAATCCTCCTAATATTTAGCTTTTAAGTGCCAATTATCTCAACCGTATTTTTGGCAGGAGCCTAAAGGAAGGAAACTCAATATGGAAATTTCTGGTAGGTGCCCTTCATTGTGTATATTGAGTATTGTTTGGCTTAAGATCCACTTGCTTTAGAGACCAGATATGTGAGTGACATTGTAGATACTCAATTATAAATATTAACTCCCTCAGAGCTAGAGGCATTCCACTAGCCTTAATTACCACCTCTAAACAGAGGACTCGCTGACCTACAGCGCTGTCCTAACTTCTCAGCTGACTTACATCCACTATCACATTGAGAATGTTGGACATTATCAATTGGCCAGCCAACCACAACTCACATGCATAAAACTGAACTCATTCCCAAATTTGCTTTTATCTTCCTGATTTCCATTTCTATTAGAAGCACCATCAAACTCCCAGGTGCTAAGCTTGAATTTCTGAAGCTTCTTTAAGTGCTTCTACTTCCATGCAATGGCCTACCAGGTGGGGGACACTGGGAGCAATCTGCCCTGGGTGCAGGCAGCAAAAGGAACATTGTTTCCAGGGAATTTAAGAACAATAATATAACTAAAAACTTGTTAATTCTAAGCAATGTCAATATCTTACTGAACCCCACTTTGGTACACTCTGCTGTCCTGTTGCTCTTGATACTGAATTGGTTGCAAGGTTATATCCTTTTATCCTCTGAAATAGCTCCTTCTATGTCCTTGGTTCAGGTCCTCATTGCCTTCAGGTCATTTTGCCTCTAAATTTTTCTTCCTCCAGTTCCTCCTACACAAGCTACCAGACTAACACCAAACAAAAAAAAAACAAAAAAGCTCTCAACTTTTCATTCCTCAGGTCATAATCTTTTAATGGCTTCCTGTGGCCAGCAGAATAAAGCCCAAGACACTCAGCATGGTATTCAAGGCCTAGGTGATCTGGCCCAATTTCCCTTTCAATCATCCTTCTCTCCATACAGTCTGCACTGTAGCTGGAAAGAATCACATATTCGATGTAATGCCTAAGATTTAGTTTCATTCACTGGATCATTCTTATCCCTTTCCTTACTCTTTTACTGTATCTCTGTCCACAATCTACTCGTTCCTCTTTAAAGACCAACTCAGTGCTACCTCCTGCATAAATACTTATCCTCCTTTATACAACTATAAGAAAACTCTTCTCTGAATTCACTTTGCATTTTATCTGGTCTTTATTACAGTTTTTTTTTTTCCTTACCTCTTCTAATAGGCCATAAACTTCAACTAGCCCAGCATACTCTTGTCATCTAGTAGATAGCTCTTGTTATTGTTACTCTTAAACCTCTTGAAGTTAGGGTCAAATTTCATTCACAGTAACCCTCAGCACCTATCTCAATGCTTTATATGAACCAGACAATAAACAAGCACCTCTTGAAAGGAAGAAAGGTTGTAATATTCAGCTACAATTTCTAGCTGATTGTGGCTAAAAGTTCTGTTTTTATTCTTCCCTCTCTCCATAATTCTCAAAGAAAAGTCCTGCCTCTGAACATTATTCTTTATTCAATTGGGTTTTGTCTTCCATCAAAACCACATGTTCCAAATAAGTTTCTTTCATGTTCCAAAGGGCTTAAATAGGCAGTGAAACTCCCAAAATTTTCATTTCAAAGCCATAATGATTTTTTTTCATCTTCTGAACTCTCAAGCTCATATTATCTATATTATTCACTTGATTCTTAATCATTTTCTTCTTTGTTACATTTTATATTTTTAACTCATGCATTGTTCCTTTTTTCCCCAAGGGTTGCATATTTCTTCCTAACCACACTGGAAGTCTTTTGTGGGTGAGGGCCTTGTGTTAAGCAGCTCAATTTTCCCTCCCACAGCATCTAGCACAGGGCTAGTTTTTGTTAAATGAACTGTTTATTTGAAAACAGTATATTCCGTTAGAATTGTATGCTGGATATCTTCTTTCTTGTGTTAAACTAGAGTTAAATTTAAATTTAGTAAAACTCATCTTAAAATACATCTAATATCATGGAATTTGGGTCAATTAATTTTTCTTAGTGCCACAGGATTATTACTGAATTTCAAGATCTACTATAGGAAATATACTATTTGCTTAGCAAGACTTTACATTTCTTGATATAACAAAGTCAAAATTGGTATACTAAAATTAATATTTTAGAAGAATTTTTCAAGAAAATGAAGCTGTATAAATATTTTATTTGGTTACTAGTAAATATAAAACTAGTAACAATTTTAAAACCTTGCACTTTTGAACGTTTAGTAGGTGTCAAACACCTCACATCTTTGTTTTTCGCAACATTTCATAAAGAAAATGTTCAAGCATGCAAAAACGTAGAATTGTATATTAACTACCATATGCCTGTCACCTCAATTCTATAATTCTTAATATTTTGCTACATTTGCTCTATCACAGCCTCATCACAGATCAGTTTGTTCCTTTATTAATCCACCTTTTCTTTTGAGACAAGCACATTTCATCCTTAAAACCTTCAGCATGTTACAATTAATGTTTATGCTTATCTGTACTGAGAAGAACTCCTCGCCTCAAGTGATCTGCCCGCCTCAGCCTCCCAAAGTGCTGGGATTACAGGTGTGAGCCACTGCACCTGGCCCTTCTCATGCACTCTTAAGATGCTAACCACTGCTGCAAATGGCAGCAACCAATCCCAGAATTCCCTATACAACTGAATCTAATTTGAGTAGGGCTTGGAGGTGTGGCTCATCTCTCAAGATCTTTTCCAAGATATTCCTATGCCTAAAATGGTGGTGCTGGCTGTCAGCTGTCAGCTCATCAAGGGCTGTCAGCAGGGACATTGGTTCCTTTCCACATGGGTCTCTTCAAACATGAGCCTCCTTACAGCATGATAGCTTAGTTTCAAGAATGAATATTACAAGAGACAGGAGGGGAATCTGCCATTGTCGTCAAGCCTGGACCCCAAAACTGATAAACTTCACTTCCACTATATTCTATTAGTCAGACAGTCAGATCCCACCCAGATTCAAGAGGAAGAGACCTAGACCCCACCTCTTAACAGAAGAAGTGTCAAAGAATCTGAAACCACCTTTAATCTGCCAAAAGAGGTAAGATTGTCTAGCAACTGTACATTATTATGAAAGATTCTTTATTCTTCATCAGGTCACATTTTTCCAGGGAGGCCAAATGGCACTTGGTAATGGCATATACTATCTAGCTACAGACACTCCATGTCCAGATTAACATATGCTTTACATACTTTGGAGAAGATCCTAGAGACTGATTTTGGTACTGAATTTACTTGCTAGATAATATACCACTTATTCCTGAACTATCTCATTTATTTTAAATATGTATCATCTTCCATTTGTGATTAAGCTTGATACCTGCCTAGATTACAAACTAATTGGCTATGTCATCACGAAAGCAGACAGCCTGTAACAGTGTTACCTCTTGTATAATGGAGCTGCTTTAATAAAAGAGTATTTAACTTTTCTGTAAATTCATTTTCTCCTTTTTTTTTTTTTTTTTTTTGAGATGGAGTTTCATTCTCGTCGCCCAGGCTGGAGTGCAATGGTGTGATCTTGGCTGACTGCAACCTCCATCTCCTGGGTTAAAGCAATTCTCCTGCCTCAGCCTACTGAATAGCTGGGATTACAGGTGCATACCACCATGCCTGGCTAATTTTTGCATTTTTTTTAGTAGAGTCAGGATTTTACCATGTTGGCCAGGCTGGTCCTGAACCCTTAACCTTGTGATCTGCCCAGCTCAGCCTCCCAAAGTGCTGGGATTACAGGTGAGCCACCGCGCCTGGCCCATTTTCTCCTTCTTAAACACTTATCATACCTTAAATAAAATTGTGCTTTTAAAAAATTATTGCACTGACTCCTTAAGATATATCATATATTTTGAAGTCCATATAGGATATTTGTCATTTTAAGTTCAAATATTACAACTTTTGCTATAGAGCTTTGGTTTCATGTTAATTTTGTTATATTGGGTAATAATTGGAAGGCTTTAAATCTTATAAAGTTTCAATTCAGAGGAATAACCCAATATTTTCTAATTGAAGAAAAAATGTTGTTTCTTGAAGTCAGAGTAATCTATTAAGAAAGAAAGCTTTATATACAATAAATTGAGGTTTAAAAATGAATACTATTTTACTTAGGTGTTTTCTGTAAGTAAGATGAAAGGATAATACTATTCTAAAAAATCCGGCCAAGTATTGCAAAGCTGATTCAACATATTTTAACTTAAGTACTGAAATTCAATGCCAGTAAACTGACAAGCTAAAGCTGTATGTTTTAGAAGGGATCATTCGGGGGTAAATATTTCAGAAGTATGCAGTGAGAATTACATTGGACAGAATGTGGTTACTCAAAATATATTACTTTTAAAATAAGTTTTTTAATGAACAACTCATGAAAAGCAGGATTTATTATTATTTTCTAAAGTATAATCTTAAAAATTAACAGCTGATCATTCAGAACCTCAATGGTATTCATTTCTTAGCTAATGTCTTATGACTATTAGTCAACATCACAATACCCATTCTTTTATTTAACTTGCTTTGATGCCTGTGGGATGGTGGTGGGAAGAAGAAAAGATAGCTTTTCATTAAATAAAAAAAAAAACATGACTTCATTTACTCCAAATATAACTGAGTGAAACATTAGCAAGAAGTGTTATCAGTGCTACCTGATCTTGAAAAAAAAAAAAGAGAAAATATTCTGTTAGTGGTAGGAATTATGTGATACTAATTATAGTGCTGTGTCAACAAAAGATGAAGAGGGAGATTTTAATAGAGAATACGTACCTTATTGTTGGACTGTACTAAAGTTGAAACATATGCTAAGAGAAAATAAATCTTGGCTTAAACCACAGCATACTTAAGATTGAATTGGAATATAAAAACCTCTTCTACCCAGAAGTATTTTTTATAGTCTAGGTGACCAAGACTCTTATAGGCTTAATTACCCTATTTTCGGGGCCCTTAAAGCACCTTGACCAAAGCTACCCCTAGCTTTCATTAATCTTTTTTTTTTTTTTTTTTTTTTTTTTTTTTTTTTTTTTTGAGACAGAGTCTCGCTCTTGTTGCCCAGGCTGGAGTGCAGTGGTGTGATCTCAGCTCACTGCAACTTTCAAGGCCCGGGTTTAAGCTTCTCCTGCCTCAGCCTCTTGAGTAGCTGGGATTACAGGTGCCTGCCATCATGCCTGGCTAATTTTTGTACTTTTAGTAGAGACGGGGTTTTGCCACATTGGCCAGGCTGGTCTCAAACTCCTGACCTCAGGTGATCTGCCCGCCTCAGCCTCCCAAAGTGAATCTACCTTTAGTGTTTGGCATAACCAGATATTATCCACACTCATCCTAACTCCAAACCTGGGGCTGGGGAAATTATTGGTTATTCTAGGGTGAGTGCTGGTTTGAGGTGTCTATTAGAGAGCAGTCTTTGGCTATTTTCAGCTAGATGGTTCATGAGTTAGGAATAGAAGAGAAGATTAGGCTCTTGAACCTCAGGGTTAAGGGAGAGGGGACGAGGTCCAAATCTGAAATGATAATGTGGAACCTCATAAATCCTATACTTTCCCATAGAAGATCACACGAAAAGGGAGGCATACAGGAAAAAATAGTTAAATTTAGTGATTCGCAAAGCCTCTAATTAACCCAAAAAGAATTTGGGTTTGAATTTCTGGTATTAATATTAGTGTTGAGCATTTATAAGCCAAAATATTTACGTAATCTGTAAGGAAACACTTTCGTTAACTAAGTATGGAATTCACTCAGTCCACTACTATCAAATAAAATGAAGGCTGATTTCATGAGCATGTGATCTATACAGGTGCAGGGGTCCCCAGTCTTAGAAGGGCTGTAAGCTTGGCTGAACACTCTGCTGAAATTCTTAATAATTTGTTTAACAAGTGGCTCCTACTTATATTTTGTACCATAGATAACACAGCCACACCTGAATAAGATCCATTGTGACTGGGCTATATCTTATATATTACTAGTGAGAGAGAATAAAATAAATATTAAGCAAAAATGAGGTGTTAGCTAGCATAAGCTGTATAGTAATCTTTTTTAAAAACACCTTATTTTCCTGAGGCCTGATCTTCCCAAAGCAATTTTCTTGTGCTCCCTTTGTAGTCCAGATAGGAAATAACTTCATGTAGGAAGATTTTTACTCCTCTGGGCATATGAATTTTCAGGGCAACTGAGGAATGAACTCAATGAAGAAATCTAAAAGGAATGAATTGCTAATGGTAGACATTTAGGAGAAAGTTTTGGGAACGGATTTTTTGCCACTTTTCCTTTTATATACAATGTGCACTTCCCTTCAATATTTGAGCTGACAGCTGTTAAAAAGAGCCATTCTCCCTGCTCTTGCTCCCTATTGCAATTTCATTTCTCATAGCAAAGTCCCTCTTTTTCTGCTTCCCTAGTAGTTTTCTTCACTAAAATTTCTCTAATGTTCTTTGTATAAAGAGGGTAACAAGAAAACACCTCCCCAGTCAAATATCATTTGAAACCGCCTATTGGCTGTGGTTGATTTTTGCCTCAGTCAGTAGCCACAATTTCTAAGACAATTTCCCTCCATGCTCTTTCATACCACCCCCAAATTTCTCTGCTCACAGCATTATGAATCTCAATACAGCTGAATCATGCAGGTCTGATTTAGCCTGCAAAAATGTCAGTCAAAGCAAGCAAGATGTACTCTTTGGCCTTGAGTGCTCTAAGCTGCTATGAATCACAGGTTTAGTTTTTGCCAAATGAAAAGCAATTTCACTTGCAAAAAATATCTGTAGGGATACTTACAGCTTTTAGCTTATAGGGAAAATGTACTTAAATTGTCCAGGGAAAAGGAGTTTGGGTAATACACACACACACACAGAGTATATATTTTGTATATTTATACAGTATACATACAGAATATTGAATATATATTCAATCTTTTATGAAACCAGATAAAAGCTAGCATTTACTGCATTTGCTTTTAATTAAAATCTTTTTCATTTTCGAGCTTCATCTAATAGGTGTTAACCATTAGACTAATAAATTGCTTCTTCAGATGGACCATGTCAATGAGTTGATACCTAATAAAGTTCACGTTTTCGTAAGGGAACACTTCAGTGAGACTTGGTAATCGAGAATTTTGTAATTAGTTGCCAAAATATTAAGCAACATGATATTTTCTCTGACTCCTATTTAAAAGCAACAGGCACAGTGTGAAATGCCATTGTGAATATTGTAATAAATAATTTTGGAATTTCTGTTCTTGAGGGAGAAGGATTTTACACAAATTGCTAACCTTCTTTATCACCTTGGAATTCAATTCCACAAATTGCAAGCTTTGTTCTGTAGTGTGGCACTTCATCTCTAGCCACAGAACACTTGTAATGGTCAAAGGAGCAGCTTTCGTTTCTTGTAAGGACTGTCTATCCTGACTTAAAGTACAACTTAAGATGGTGTTCAATATGTTCAGTCAACATTAGCCTTCAGCTAATCCAAGACAGCTCTAAACAATGGTTATCCAAGACAGTGGCAGCCCCATTAAGCTGTCTAAAACATCTCATCTTATTTTTCCCCCAAGATTGTTCTTGTTATGAACAATTTTTGTGGCGTAGAAAAGAATGTGAAGAAGTAAGCATTTCGGATAACATTTCAGATTAGGCTATTATAGTAAAATTGAGCATCCCAATCAAGTCATTGAGCTTTTAAACTGATTTACCACATCTGTGATCTCTTATGTTTTTAACTATTGGGAAGAGACAGAAAACTATAACTGATTTCTCTCCTGAAAGCGTTCTCAAGGAAGGAAAGCATAGAAAAGGGTAACGCTGGTATATTAGATTCACAATCTGCTGAAAACATAATTCAAAAGGCATTTTCTAAAAATGCTGAGAGATTTTGACCTAACAAGATTAAGAGGCAGATAAGAAGTAAGAATTCTATGAATTCTAGTCCTGGTTGTAATAGTAACTTTGGTAAAGTCATTTAACCCTGGCTGCTCTGATATTTCTTTGTCTGTAAAATGGGAATGATGTTTCTTATCATAATGTCAGGGAAACATATTTGACAAATGGTAGCAAATCCTTTCTGTTATTAACTGTGAGCTTCAATTTCTACAGTTGACTTCCTCAAAAGTTAATATTGTCTGTTTCATAAAATTGCAATTTTGTTTTAAGATGAAACAATGTTAATATACTTTATATATTTTGAGTGGATATATACTTTTCAAGGGGAAGCCACATTTTTTTTTTTTTTTTTTTTTTGAGACGGAGTCTTCTCGCTGTGTCGGGCCCAGGCTGGATGCAGTGTGCGATCTCTGACTCACCCGCAAGCTCCGCCGCCTGGGTTCTGCGCATTCTCCTGCTCAGGCCCCTGAGTAGCTGGGACTAAAGGTGCCTGCCACCACGCTTGGCTAATTTTTTTGTATATCTAGTAGGGATGGGGTTTCATCATGTTAGCCAGGATGGTCTCGATCTCCTGACCTTGTGATCCGCCTGCATTGGCCTCCCAAAGTGCTGGGATTACAGGTGTGAGCCACCGCGCCTGGCTGGAAGTCACATATTTTAAAAGCACCTGACTTAAAAATGCTTTGGATATTTTTCATATTTTATACTGAACATGTAGTTATAATGAGAAAATCAATAAATTCTTTTAAAGAATGAGATGAGCAATGCAAATTACAAAGTATTTTTACTGGTTTTATTAAGGTTTTATTCAAACTTACCAACTGATGTTACCAGAAAGACCATGAAGTATTTTTTTCTCAAAAATTTGAAGCTAACCATTTTAAATATGAATATATCTTCTGTGGATTACAGTGCATTTATATAATACTAGAGTTTGTTTTATTGATTTCAATTATGTAATTTTCTCAACTTCAATTTTTGCATGTGTGAGTAATGGACATTTAATTTATAACTTGTTGGAAGATTTATGCCTCAATATGCTTTTGACATCGTCTGCCTTGAGGAAGACAGATATTTATTTTGAATAAGCTTAATCAGTTACCTTTCTCACTAATTGGTTAAAACTATTTTTTTCTTCTGAAAAGTATCTTAGAATATATTGAGTATACAAAATTACATACTTCTATATCACTGATTACATTTCCTTTGAGTTTTATTGCTGTACTCAAGTTGTCTCTTATTTTCATTGTTTAGTATGCCATTTTATTACTGGTAGAATCATTTTGAAGCTGAATGTATAAAATAGAACTTACAGGATTTAGGCTTAAAATAGCAATTTAATATAAACATTGCTCTCAATATATTCATTAGATGGCATATATTTTGTGCTTCTTTATAGACTTTCCCTTGATGTTTTAGTTAAAAAAAAAAAAAACCCCTTCGGGTAGTAGTATAACCTAGACCCAGGTTTTCTGGAACCTGAAATTTTTGGAGCTTCAGAGGTCTTCTTTAAGAAAGAGAATATAAAATTAAGAAGAGAATTAAGTGTCAGTTTGGAAGGGACTTGTGCAAATGAGGGGCCCTTAGGCTTAAGCTGCATTAGCTTCAAAGTCAATATACTCCTGGGGTAATAGTTATTTGACCCTTCCACATTGTTCAAAGGCATATTTATAAAGAAGTCAAGAACCTAAGACACAGTTTTTAGCAGTAAGAATAAGAGTAATAAGAGCTACTACTTATTGAATGCTTATGCTATGTAACAGGCTTTGGAAGCCCTTTATATGTATGATCTTATTAAATCCTCAGAACCACCCTATGAGGTTGTTGTTATTTCACTTTAGCTTATTGTCAAGGAAACTAAGTTCAGAGAAGTAATTTGGTCCAAATCAGCCAGTTATCAGATGATAGATCTGGAATATAAAACCAGGCATGAATAACTCCAAAGTCAGTGATATCCTCTCTCCACACAATCTTCTCAAAACAGCATAGCCCATTACTACAATGTCCTGAGCACTATGTGCCAGGCACCATGGTAAATGCATGTAATCCTTTCAATAATTTTATAAAGTAAGTATCAATATATTCATGTTACGGATGAAATGAGAATCAAATATATGTCTTTTTGGCTCCATAAATATACTGTAAGAAAGGTAATTCACACAAGGTCTCAAGCACTTTCATTTTAATTCTGAGCCCACAGTATTGTTGATATCTGTATAAATTGCAGCTACAAATATTCAGGGAATGGAAAATGTGCACTATTTAGCAACACTTTTTCTTTAGCTTTGACTAATTGATGGGAGCAACTAGCTTGATTAATAGGCATTCCAAAGAAACCTATACAGTTTCTTGTTTTAGTGCAGGAGAAGATAGCCTCCATACATTACTTTTACAACTTTGAAACTGAAAAAACAGTATAAATGTCCATGGCTGAACAAATAATTTCTTTCCTTTAATTGCTCTGGAAACTTTCTCTGGTCTTATGATTGACAATGTGCCACTTTGGTTAACTCCTTTTTTATTGTTTTCATCTAACTTAATGAAGACAAGTTATTAATTAATACTTTCTTGTTCATATGTCTATGTTTTCATTTAATAATACAATTTAAATTTTTTCACTAGTAAGAAAAGAAAAGATTTAAAATGACTCATTTAAAGATACAGAACTTAATAATAAAAATAATTTATATAGGAAATGTCTTTTGTGGAAACAAAGTACTTTATGTTTTCTTGCTGATCACAGGAGCACAATCTATGAGTCTAAATTTAATAGAATAGTATTATATTCCTTTAATTTTACAATTAAATGGGATAGTTATAAACTATGAAATTAAAATGAGCTAAGTTAAACATAAATACTCTCTTTTAAAGTACAGTTAGGAGGAAGAAACACCTACTTGGCAATGTCAGGTAAAGTGAAGAAGATACATAAACTTAGCGTGTTCACGGCTTGGAGTTGCTGCTGACAAGAAAAAACTGTAATGGTGCATATTCTCTTATAACCAAGAAAACAGTCAGTAGAACGATGGTCAAAAAATAGAATACTCATTTGCTCCTTAAAATATGAAAATGTAATTAGGTTTCAAAGACATAAAAATTACATAGTGATTTGACAGGGCCTTGATATCCTGTCTTCTTAATTCCAACAGTAATATAAATAAGTAAATCTACTAAGTCATAAAATAGCAAATCATAAAGCAAGAAAGAAAAGGGATTTTTTAAGAATCTCTGCAAGAGCAGAGAGACTCTATAATACTAATAGTAATAAAAACGGCCACCATGTAGCTCTGATGATTTATGTACATTAGCTCTACTTCTCATAATAATTAGCAACATATATGTTATTATTCTCACTTTGCATATGAAGAAACATGAGCCTGAAAGAGATTCAGCAATTTATACGAAGTCACAGAGCCAGAAACTGGAAGAGGCAGGACACAACTTATAGGCTGTGCAAGAAATGAATAAGAAATTTTTTTATATCACACTATCAGTTAATTATTAAGCAATGGGTATATTGGTGTCTTCAACATTCTTACTACCAGTAAATTTATAAATCTGTGGTCTGGAAGAGAAAAATGACCTGCTTAAAATATCCATGAAGATGTTCAAACCACTCAGTATTAAAATTATAATGACAAAGCTCTGTCTAGAATTAGAATCCCCAGTCAAGGTCCTGGGATTATATTAAGACAACAAAGAAAACTCTACTGAGGTGATTCTGATATGCAGTCAGGATTGGGATTCACTATGACACATTAAGTTAAACTGACCAATAACAATGAGAGTGAAGTGATAAAAGAGATTAGAGTAAGCTAAACTATCAAGAAAAAGAGAAACATAGAGTAATAGGGATGATAGAGGTCTTGAAAGTTGGTGCTGGTTGATAGGTAAAGGAACAGGTGAAGAAAATTCTAGGGAGAAAAACATGATGAACAAAAACATACGTGCAAGAATGAGTCTGGTGCAAGGAAAGAAAAAGTAGTTAGGAGAATATGGGTAATAAGCAGTGCTACTGAAAAATAATTTGGATTTGATGTGGCACTCAACAGGGGACTCTCAGCTTATGATCACAAGAAGGGACCTGTAGTCTACAGTAGTCTACTGTAACTAATCTGGTTGTAGTATGTAGGATCCATGGGACAGGGAGCACAAACACAGTCAATGACTGCAAAGTTCCCACCCTTAAGACTAGAATAATGATGGCATTGACAAAAATGGGGCTGTTGGGAGGAAAAGGCAGTTTGGGGGAAGACAATGGTACTTATTTAAGGAATGTTGAATGAATGATGAGTCTACCTGGGACTTGTTCAGTTAGGAGGAGAATTGTTCTGAAATTATTTAGGCTACAGAGGTGAAGATATGGTAAGGGTATACAATGCCTGTGTTTAATAAATAAATGAGTGAGAACAGTTTGAGGTGATTGCAGAAGCACTGAGAAGAGATAAACTCTTGGGACACTGTGAGTCATGAGATAAAGCAGTGGGTCATAAAACCTTCATAATAATTATCATAAACCCTTGCAATTGTGAAAGGCTTTGCAGTCTAAAAAAATAATTCTTACAATAACCCAGTGATGTAGAGAGAGTGAATGTTATTATCCACAATTTTCAGATGGGTAAATTGCAGCTCAGAGTTTATGTGACTTCCCCAAGGTAACACAACTAGTAATTAGGAGAGCCTGCACTCAAATTCCAAGGCTTTTGACTCCAAATTCTGTTCATTAATCAAGGCCAGTTTATATAATTCTAGAGAAGATTCAACCCATGAATGCATAATGGTCTGAAGATAAGAAAGGATTTATAAAACAGATATTTTAACAAAGAACAATAAGGGCAAAAGTACTTTTCTACACTTGATTGTGGATTTCATATCTTCACTCTATCCCCTTCCCTCTATAATAGAAAACCAAACTTACCTCCATCATTACGATGTGCAGTGCTGGGGATTTGTTACAGCAAAGTTCCATCAAAATGTGAATTCATATACTAGTTAAAACTATGAGATACTACTTTTCTCCATTAGATTTTCAGAGTGAACTGTTTCCTAAAATATGATATTGGCAAGGCTGTGGGGACATTTTCATAATTGTCAGTAAGAGTCAAAGGTTATGTAACAATCAGTGCTTCTTAACAAGGGACATTTAGTAATGTCTGGAAACATTTTTGATTGTCACAACTGGAGGATCTGTTAAACAGCCTACAGCACATACCTTCACACCATAAAGAATTATCAGGCCAAAATGTCAGTAGTGTCAAGGTTGAAATACTCTGTTCTATAAAGATCAGTTTGGCAATATCTGTCAAAATTACACATGCCTATCCCTTTTGAACCAGCAATTTGACTTCTATGATTTTTTCCTCTAGATATACTTGTGTAAGAGGCATTCAATCAACAAATATTCATTAAACATTTATTCGATGAGCTAGGATTACAGTAGGAAACAAACAAAAAATATCTCTTTTTGAATCTAACATGCTAGTATGTGACAGGAGTGAAGTTTGATAATGAAAGCAATAAAGAAAATACATAGTATGTTAGATGATGATAAGATCTTTAGTGAGCAGAAGGGGAAAGGATGGTTAATAAGGAGAGCTGGACAAAAATATTCACTGTTGCATTGTTTGCAATAGCTAAAGATTGGAAAAAGTCTAATTGTACATCAATAGGGGACTAGTTGAATATAGTACTGTGGAACACTATGCAGTCATTTAAAATGAGGTAGTACCCTCCACAAAAATTAACTCAAAATGAACTGTGGACCTAAGTGTAAAATGCAAAATGACACAACCTGTAGAAGATAACATAGGAGAAAACCTAGATGACCTGGGGTACTGTAATAACTTTTTACATAAAACACCAAAGGCCTAATTCATGAAAGAAATTATTGATAAATTAGACTTTATTAAAATTAAAGACTTGTGCTCTGTGAAAGACAATGTAAGAGAATAAGAAGATAAGTTATAGACTGGGAGAAAATAATTGCAAAAGACATCTGATAAAGGCATGTTATCCAAAACATATGAAGAACTCTTAAAACTCAACAATAAGAAACAGTGGGTGAAAGACTGTTATCAGATACCTTACCAAAGACGATACACACATGGCAAAGAAGCATATGAGATGATGTTCTATAGATCAGAGAAATGCAAAGTAAAACAGCAATGAGATACTATTTCACATCTCTTAAACTGACCAAAATCCAAAACACTGACAACACCAAATCCTGGCCAATACATAAAATAACAGGAACTCTCATTCTTTCTTTGCTCATGGGAATGCAAAATGGTAAAGTCATTTTGGAAGGCAGTTTGGCAGTTTCTTACAAAACTAAACTACCTTGACCCTATGATCCAGCAGTTGTGCTCCCTGATACCTACCCAAAGGAGCTGAAAACTTATATCCATACAAAAATCTGCACATGGATGTTTGTAGCAGCATAATTCATAATTGCCAAAACTTGGAAGGAACCAAGACTCCCTTTAGTAGGTGAATGAATAAGTAAACTGTGATATATCCAGACAATGGGATATTATTTAGCTCTAAGAAGAAATTAGCTATCAAGACACAAAAAGACATGGAGGAGACTGGGCACGGTGGCTCACGCCTATAATCCCAGCACTTCAGGAGGCCAAACCGGGCGGATTGCCTGAGGTCAGGAGCTCGAGACCAGCCTGGCCAACATGGCGAAACCCCATCTCTACTAAAAATACAACAAATCAGGTGGGTGTGTTGGCAGGCACTTGTAATCCCAGCTACTTGGGAGGCTGAGGCAGGGAGAATCGCTTGAACACGGGAGGCGGAGGTTGCAGTGAGCCAAGATTGCACCACTGCACTCCAGCCTGGGCAACAGAGCGAGACTCCATCTCAAAACAAAAAACAAAAAACACGGAGGAAACTTAAATGCATATTTCTGTGTGAATATACATTTCACAGTCTGAAAAGTCTACATACCATCACAATAATCATAGAAATGTATGATTCAAACTAATACATTCTGGAAAAGGCAAAATTATGGAGACAGTAAAAAGATCAGTGTTTGCCAGGGGCTGGTGGGAGTGGGGGCAGGAATGGGTGTGGGGATGATGCATAGGCAGAGCACAGAGGATTTTTAGGGCATTGGACATACTCTGTATATTTTAATGGTAAATACGTGTCATTACACATTTGCCCAAACCCAGAGAATGTAAAACACAAAGAGTGAACTCTAGTGTAAACAATGGACTTTGGATGATTGTGATGTGTCATTCTGGATTCATCAACTCTAACAACTGTATCACTCTGGTGGGGATGCTGACAATGATGAAGGCTTTGCCTGTAGAGGCAGGACGTATACAGGAAATCTCAGTACCTACCTCTAAATTTTGCTGTGAACCTAAAACTGCTCTAAAAAAATAGTATTTAATTTTTAAAAAATGTAGCAGTTCCATAATTGCTGATATGGAATTATCTAGCAAGGTGAGAACACTGTATCTATAAAGGAGATAACACAAATACTATTACCTATATACAATACCTCAAAGAAACACAAAAATCCCAAAAACAGTGATTGCCTCTAGGAAGGCAAGTAGGTGGCTAGAAAATTGAGGTGGAATAATGGCTTAGTTTTCATTTTCACTGTATCCTCTTCTGTTTCTTTTGAACTTTGAATGTAAATGTTATGTAGTAGGCATTTAATACCTACTAAAACAATTCAGTATTTTTCTAAAAGTGTTTTCATGCTATAGAATTTTAAAAAATATACATACATATGTATATGTCTGTATATATACATTAATGGATATTGTGTGTATACGCACACATACACCGACATCTTTCTAAATACATGTAACAGATACACACACATTTTCTTAATTTATTAAAAACACAACCTGACACAAAGATTTCCCTAGGAACCACCCTTATCCTGAATACATGACTGAGGTCAGGTGGGAAAAGAATCCCTGAGGCCTTTCATGCTTAGGATATAAAAATCCATGCGCACAGAAATTGTGTCTGCTTTTTCAAACTCTAAACAAATATTTGTTGAATTAAATGATAAATAAATGAATAGTCATTGGTTACTCCTATTTCTTCTCTGACCTAACTCATAGCATCCTACCATTTTTCTCTGCCTTCTTTTTCTTCCAATATATTCCCCATAATATCTCCAGAGAGTTTTATTCAAAACACATATTGATTGTGCTTAGAAGTCTTCTCCAGTTCTCCACTGTCTACATGATTCAGAATCTGTGTGTCCATCCCCGACTCCCCTCCCTTGCCTCTCATTTTCCTCAGGCTCCATGTCACAACTAGGCCAACCAGACCATGTTCCCTCTTGAATGGAATGCCCTCTGCTCACTAGGGAAATTTATCTTTTTTTTTTTTTTTTTTCAAGATTCTGCTCAAATACTGTCCTTCTATTGAAATAATTACCTCACTTATTCTGAGCATAGTTTCTATTTTCTTTTTGTTCACAAGAATACGTACATTCTCTGTGTATGTACTATGTCACATGGTCTAGTATTTGTGTCTCTCCCTTAGTAGACTATGAGAGTCTCAGGGGGAAGGCCTGTGTTATATTCATGTTTGCAATTCCAGATTTAACACAGAACTTGGTCTAAAAGAGTTGTTCAATAAATATTTTTGAATGATGGATAAATGAATGAATAAATAAATATATTAATTCATGGATTAATCTTAACCTTTGATACAAACTGCATAGAGTAATAGGATTAAAATACATATGCAAAGCAAAAAAACTCGCTGATAAGAATTTGAGTATATTTATTGCATGATAACTTTTATAACTTATATAAATTATTTAAACCTTCCCAATCCACCTGAAATTTTATGAAATATTATACAAATGCCATAAAAGTGATGATCACATTTTAATATACCTTTATATTTTATCTATTAGTGTTTCTAAATATTTTTTATTTAAGTTAAGAGAGAACATTTCAAAAATTTAAACAAAAATGAGCTAAAGATATTTCAAGTTGGAAAAATTATATGCTTTCATTTTCTAAGCCACTGGAAGAAATTCAAAAAGTAAAGTTATTAAAGAATAATGTTATGTTAATGATTAAACTAGGTTACACCTAAAACTTTATGGTTCATTAGAAACTCTGTTCAATATAAATTTTGATCGCTAACTTTCTTAAAGCATGGGAGTAATTGTATTATTATAATTTATATAATGTTATATACTATTTTTGGGAGGTTAGTTTAGGGTGGGGATGTAAATGTACCCTTTCTCCCCCAAATCATGCTTACAAATCTAATAAATCACATGGCAGCATTTCATTTCTCTAAGTTAATCCTTAAGAAAATAATTCATAAGTCCTGATTTTTTTTTTTTTTATTTATTTTTTCTATATTATTACTTTAAGTTCTAGGCTACATGTGCATAATGTGCAGGTTGGTACATATGCGATACTTGGTGCCATGTTGGTGTGCACTGCACCATCACTCATCAGCCACCCATCAATTCGTCCGTTTTATATCAGGTATAACTCCCAATGCAATCCCCCCCCTCCCCTCTCCCCCCAGATTAGGCCCCCCCCGGGTGCTGTGATCCTCCCCTTCCCAAGTCAAGTGATCTCATGCTTCAGTTCCCACCTATGAGTGGCAGGAACATGTGGTGTTGTTGGTTTTCTGTTCTTGCTTGATAGTTTGCTTAAGAATGATGCGTTTCCAGCTGCATCCATGTCCCTAACAAAGGGATGCAAACTCATTCCTTTTTTATGCGTTGCATAGTATTCCATGGTGGTAAAATACTGAATTCTATATTACTCACATAAATGCTCTGCTTCTATCAAATGAATTTCTTAATTTTTGGAACTTTTTTTGAACTTTTCATTATTTTCTAGGATGTACTAGATTTTCTGCATTAAATTAATCTGACCCTTCTATATACTTTTAGCTATCATAGATGAGGTCATACAAATCCTAACAAATCTGCCAAAAGACCAGGCAGGCTTTCTGAAGAAGTCATCAGTGCAGTCTGAGCCAGGAGGAATAAAACGTTCAGGCTTACTGACATATCTATTAATAGGTTTTGAAACAGGAAGAAAGAAGGAAACTTAGTTTTTGAATTCCTTTTTCCAAGCAGCAAAGAGCCTTCTGCTGGGGCTGGGGCGTGTCAGCTACTTCTCTTCTTCCCCAGAGTTCATGTGTGATATGTCATACGTGGAACAAGTGCTCAAAGAAGCTTTGGTGAATAATGAATTCTGACAATGGCCAATTCCTTTTTTACATAATTTGGATACTTTTATTGTGATCTTAGATACTTAAAAGACAATAAGCTGACAGAGAAAGAGAAAAGAGCCCTTGTGGATAAGCTTCCTTAAAATCGCCATCTTCTTAAGGCAGGAAAAACCAGAGGGAAAGTAATGGTTATTGCTGAGCCCCGACTTTGTTTCAGGTAGTATGCTAGGTGTTGTACCTATTTTAGCTCATTTATTTCTCACAACAGTCCTGAATTAGTCATCATTGTGCCTGATTTTATTTAAGGAAACAAAGTTCAAAGAACTGAATTAACCTGCCCAAGTCAACATCTTATAAGAGAAAAAGCTAGGATTTTTATCCAAGCTGGTTTGACTCCAAAGTTTATTCTAACACACCACTCACAAAACCCAACACCAACACCACCAGCAACAACAAACGTGCTGTTATTTTGTCCTTTCTTTTAATTGTATGTCATCTCAATTCTTTTTTGGAAGTAGGCGAGGCCATAGTAATAAATGCTGTCAACAAGGGCATCACTCTTCAATCCTATTTTCTCAAATGAAGAATTTAATTGCAGCAATATTTAACTGGGGGAAAGTTATTTATGATTTTTGCGTCTCCATCATCCATATATCTGGATCAGCAGGTGGTCCAATGAGGTCTTAGAGCACTAGAATGTGTGTTCTAACTTTTTGCTTATCTCGCCCAATGTCTATGTGTCTCCTCCACCTCTCAAATTATTCCACAACGAGATGACAAAGAGTGCTCACAAAGAGGCAAACTTACAAAGTGCAATTATTGGCTTCTTTAATATGTGTTTTAACAGTATTTGAGGCCAATTCCAAGCACTTCACATAATGCGTTATTATAATAGAACAAAAGTTTTCTAATAAAACCAGCCTTTTGCTATTATTTTCAGCTTTCTTTTGATAACGTGATTTGATTTTTTTAAAAAGAGCTCCAACAGTGCAGTCTTTGAAACTCTACCTCAAATAGGTCAGAGTCTTACTTCCCTAGTTGTGTTGTGCAGCATGAAAGGCTGCCTGTGTTTTCTCATGACTTTACTCCTCAGGAGACCTCCCATGGATCATTTCTCTTAGTAAAAAAGAATCTATTGACTGAGCCTATCCTAAAGCTAGCAAACTGGGCTTTCCATGGGGAAATAACAGCAAATTGAGTGCAGCTATTGACCAGCCTTCTGTAGTTAAAAATACAACAAACTATACCTTGTCTGATTTACTTTTAAATTACTGGTCATTTTCATGCTCTGCTGGCATTACTTACTACTTGACAACCTTTCAGACAAGTAGAACAAAAATACTGGACACTATCTGCTATCTGTTTTTGTCATCTGATATCCTGTGTATATGTACTAATGTATTTATTCATAATTGATAAAAAGAATATTGTGTTATATATGTGTGTGTGTGTATTGTTTCAGAAGAAAGATGTTTAAAATTCAATGGCTTAATTATACCAATAATAACCCAATATTTATATTTCTCTATCAGGGTAATAGGATAATAGGAAATAATGTGTCCTACTAAGTCATATAATTAAATTCTGAACTGTTTTATTCAATTTTTAAAAGTCTGCTAGACATACCATTTAGGAATGCTTAAAATTAGTTATAAACCATTTTATTTAAAATTCAGTACCAGTGAATACAAAACAATATATTTTCATTCATCTGCTGTCTTTTGAAGGAGGAAAATGTCATGTCATCACAATAAAATTTATAGAATATTACATGTACTAGAGCAAAAAATAAAACTAACTTCTTCTCTACTAACATTTAATCAGTATTTGTAAAACCAAAACCACAACCATTAAAATCAAAACCACAAATATATTTATTACGAGTTTAGTTTTTTTTTTTTTTTTTCTGGAAAGGGGAATAATGAACAGTGTTTTGTAGAAAGTGTTAACTGAAATCATATGTAATGAGTTATATGGAAATATATATATATTATATATCATTCCCTTTGTTCTGACTAAAATTCACATTTTTCTTTCTGTAAATTTTATCAGATCAATGTAAAATGTTCACAATTAGAAAGTTTTATTTACTCAGGCCGGGTGCAGTGGCTCACGCCTGTAATCCCAGCACTTTGGGAGGCCGCAGTGGGCAGATCACAAGGTCAGGAGTTTGAGATCAGTCTGACCAACAATGTGAAACCCGGTCTCTATTAAAATTAAAAAAAAAATTGGCCAGGTGTGGTGATGCATGCCTGTAATCCCAGTTACTCAGGAGGCTGAGGCAGGAGAATCACTTGAACCTGGGAGGCAGAGGTTGCAGTGAGCCGAGATCGCACCACTGCACTCTAGCCTGGGTGACAGGGATAGACTCTGTCTTAAAAAAAAAAAAAGAAAAAAAAGTTTTACTTACTCAAATATTTAGTGACTGTACCATAAAATGCTTTAAAATTATCATCTTTACTTTTTAATACAAAAGAAAACATCAGTCAAAACCTAACTACTTAAAACTTTGCTCTACTGTAGTTTAACACATCTCACTAATTCTCACTTTTTTCTCATTCATTTGTTCTCACAAATGTACCCTGGTCACTTCCCCAGGGGCCGTCTGACAATATATGTAGGAGACATTTTTGGTTATCACAAACGGAGCAAGTGGGTTACTGGCATCTAGTGGGTCGTGGCTAGAGAGGGTGCTAAACATCCTACGATTCACAGATCAGCCCTCCACAACAATGGATCACCAGTGCAAAATATCACTAGTGCCTATGTTTTCTCATAGAACAACCCAAATATGTATTCACTAGTGCCAACTGTCACTAGTGTCACTAGTTGAGAAACTCTGATTTAAAGAGGTAAATCAAAACAGAAATTTATTAAAAAATGCCAGTTTCCTCAAGACAAAATACATTCAGTCTAACCCAGACTTCCTGCATTCACGTAAACACAATAATACAATATAATCAGCACTAATTTTTGTATTTCTGAGCTCCTTTTATTGCTCTATAAGATTAAGGTAGTATAAATGCCTATACTAATGGGCTGTTGCAAAGACTGAATGAAGTATTTTAAAATTGTAATATAAATATTTTGTTATTGACACTATTACATAACAAAAGTTTTTTTATAAAACAAAATTGATTCTGTTGCATCTGCTCTACATAGTAAAGTACAAAAATAAGCTAATGTATTTTAACATTTATGTACAACCATTAGAATTAAAAGTATTCTGCCATTGCTGAGGCTTGAGTATGTGATTTTACCCTCACAGTGTGGACAAAGCCCCCAGGACGTTTGGACTGGGTGGAGCCCACTTTAGCTCCCTGGGACAAAGCACCTGGGGAAAGGGGCGGCTGTGGGCGTAGCTTTGGCAGATTTAAACGTCCCTGCCTGGCAGCTCTGAAGAGAGCAGCAGTTCTCCCAGAAGAGTGTTCGAGCTCTGATAAGGGACAGACTGCCTCCTCAAGTGGGTCCCTGACTGCCCCCTCCATGTATCCAGACTAGGAGACACCTCCCAGTAAGAGCTGACAGACACCTCATACAGGAGAACTCTGGCTGGCATCTGGTGGGTGCCCCTCTGGGACGAAGCTTCCAGAGGTAGGAACAGGTAGCCATCTTTGTTGTTCTGCAGCCTCCACTGGTGATACCCAGGCAAACAGAGTCTGGAGTGGACCTCCAGCAAACTCCAGCAGACCTGTAGCAGAGGGGCCTGACTGTTAGAAGGAAAACTATCAAGCAGAAAGGAATAGTATCAAAATCACCAACATCAAAGACCAAAGGTAGATAAATCCACGAACATGGGGAGAAACCAGTGCAAAAGGCTGAAAATTCTGAAAACCAAAATGCCTCTCCTACACCAAAGGATCACAACTTTTCGCCAGCAAGGGAACAAAATGGGATGGAGAATGAGTCTGACGAATTGCAGAAGTAGGCTTCAGAAGGCGGGTAATAACAAATTCCTTTGAGCTAAAAGAGCATGTTCTAACCCAACGCAAGGAAGCTAAGAACCTGGAAAAAAAAGGTTAGACAAATTGCTAACTAGAATAACCAGCTTAGAGAAGAACATAAATGACCTGATGGAGCTGAAAAACACAGCATGAGAACTTCGTGACGCATACACAAGTATCAATAACCACATTGCAAGCGGAAGAAAAGATATCAGACATTGAGGATCAACCCAATGAAATGAAGCAAGAAGACAAGATTAGAGAAAAAAGAGAGAAAAGAGATGAACAAAGCCTCCAAGAAATATGGGACCATGTGAAAAGACCAAATCTACATTTGATTGTTGTACCTGAGAGTGACGGGGAGAATGGACCCAAGCTGCGAAACACTCTTCAGGATATTATCCAAGAGACCTTCCCCAACCTAGCAAGGCAGGCCAGCATTCAAATTCAGGAAATACAGAGAACACCACAAAGATATTCCTCGAGAATAGCAACCCCAAGACACATAATTGCCAGATTCACCAAAGTTGAAATGAAGGAAAAAATGTTAAGGGCAGCCAGAGAGAAAGGTTGGGTTACCCACAAAGGAAAGCCCATCAGACTATCAGTGGATCTCTTGACAGAAACCCTACAAGCCAGAAGACAGTGGGGGGCAATATTCAACATTCTTCAAGGAAAGAATTTTCAACCCAGAATTTCATATCCAGCCAAACGAAGATTCATAAGCGAAGGAGAAATAAAATCTTTTACAGACAAGCAAACGCTGAGAGATTTTGTCCCCACCACACCTGCCTTACAAGAGCTCCTGAAGGAAGCACTACACATGGAAAGAAACAACTGGTACCAGCCACTGCAAAAACATACCAAATTGTAAAGAACATCGACACTATGAAGAAACTGCATGAACTAATAGGCAAAATAACCAGCTAGCATCATAATGACAGGATCAAATTCACACATAACAATATTAAACTTAAATGTAAACAGGCTAAACACCCCAATTAAAAGACACAGAATGGCAAATTGGATAAAGAGTCAAGAACCATCAGTGTGCTGTATTCAGGAGACTCATCTCGTGTAGGGACACACATAGGCTCAAAATAAAGGGATGGAGGAAGATTTACCAAACAAACGGAAAGCAAAAAAAAAAAAAAAAGCAGGGGTTGCAATACCAGTCTCTAATAAAACAGACGTTAAACCAACAAAGATGAAAAGAGACAAAGAAGAGCATTACATAATGGTAAAGTGATCAATGCAACAAGAAGAGCTAACTATCCTAAATATATATGCACACAATATAGGAGCACCTAGATTTATAAAGCAAGTTCTTAGAGACCTACAAAGAGACTTAGACTCCCACACAATAATAGTGGGACACTTTAACACCCCACTGTCAATATTAGACACATCAATGAGACAGATAATTAACATGGATATACAGGACTGGAACTCAGCTCTGGACCAAGCAGACCTAACAGACGTCTACAGAACTCTCCACCTCAAATCAACAGAATATACATTCTTCTCAGCACCACATTGAACTTATTCTAAAATTGACCACATAATTGGAAGTAAAACACTCCTCAGCAGATGCAAAAGATCGGAAATCATAACAAACAGTGTCTCAGACCACAGTGCAATCAAATTAGAACTCAAGATTAAGAAACTCACTCAAAACCGCACAACCACATGTAAACTGAACAACCTGCTCCTGAATGACTACTGGGTAAGTAACGAAATTAAGGCAGAAATAAAGATATTCTTTGAAACCAATGAGAACAGAGACACAACATACCAGAATCTCTGGGACACAGCAAAAGCAGTGTGTAGAGGGAAATTTATAGCACTAAATACCCACAAGAGAAAGCAGGAAAGATCTAAAATGGACACCCTAACATCACAATTAAAAGAACTAGAGAAGCAAGAGCAAACAAATTCAAAAGCTAGCAGAAGGCAAGAAATAAGATCAGAGCAGAACTGAAGGAGACAGAGACATGAAANAATTAGCTTCAACCCTGGGATGCAAGGCTAGTTCAACATACACTAATCAATAAAGGTAATCCATCACATAAACAGAACCAATTTCAAAAACCACATGATTATCTCAATAGATGCAGAAAAGGCCTTTTACAAAATTCAACAGCCCTTCATGCTAAAAACTCTCAATAAACTAGGTATTGATGGAACGTATCTCAAAATAATAAGAGCTACTTACGACAAGCCCACAGCCAATATCATACTGAATGGGTAAAAACTGGAAGCATTCCCCCTGAAAACTGGCAGAAGACAAGGATGCTCTCTCTCACCACTCCTTATTGGAAGTTCTGGCCAGGGCAATCAGGCAAGAGAAAGAAATAAAGGGTATTCTATCAGGAAAAGAGAAAGTCAAATTGTCTCCGTTTGCAGATGACATGATTGTATATTTAGAAAACCCCATCGTCTCAGCCCAAAATCTCCTTAAGCTGATAAGCAACTTCAGCAAAGTCTCAGGATACAAAATCAATTTGCAAAAATCACAAGCATTCCTATACACCAATAACAGACAAACAGAGAGCCAAATCATGAGTGAACTCCCATTCACAACTGCTACAAAGAGAATAAAACACCTAGGAATCCAACTTACAAGGGATGTGAAGGACCTCTTCAAGGAGAAGGACAAACCACTGCTCAAGGAAATAAGAGAGGACACAAACAAATGGAAAAACATTCCATGCTCATGGACAGGAAGAATCAATATCCTGAAAATGGCCACACTGCCCAAGGCAATTTATAGATTCAATGCCATCCCCATCAAGCTACCAATGATTTTCTTCACAGAATTGGAAAACACTACTTTAAAGTTCAGATGAAACAAAAAAAGTGCCCGCACTGCCAAGACAATCCTAATCAAAAAGAACAAAGATGGAAGCATCACGCTACCTGACTTCAAACTATACTACAAGGCAAAGCAAAACAGCATGGTAGTGGTACCAAAACAGATACATAAACGAATGTAACAGAACCAGAGGCCTCAGAACTAACACAAACATATGAAAAAATGGTCATCATCATTGGTCATTAGAGAAATGCAAATCAAAACCACAATGAGATACCATCTCACACCAGTTAGAATGGCAATCATTAAAGAGTGAGGAAACAACAGATGCTGGAGTGGATGTGGAGAAAGAGGAATGTTTTTACACTGTTGGTGGGAGTGTAAATTAGTTCAACCATTGTGGAAGACAGTGTGGTAATTCCTCAAGGATCTAGAACCAGAAATACCATTTGACCCAGCAATCCCATTACTGGGTATATACCCAAAGGATTATAAGTCATTTGACTATAAAGACATGTGCACACCTATGTTTATTACAGCACTGTTCACAATAGCAAAGATGTGGAACCAACCCAAATGCCCATCAATGATAGACTGGATAAAGAAAATGTGGCAGATGTACATCATAGAATACTATGCAGCCCTAAAAAAGGGTAAGTTCATGTCCTTTGCAGGGACATGGATGAAATGGGAAACCATTATTCTCAGCAAACTAACACAAGAACAGAAAACCAAACACCGCATGTTCTCACTCATAAGTGGGAGCTGAACAACGAGAACACATGGACACAGGGAGGAGAACATCGCACACTGGGGCCTGTTGTGGGGTGAGGAGTTAGGAGAGGGATAGCATCAGGAGAAATACCTAATGTAGATGACAGGTTGATGGGTGCAACAAACCACTATGGCACATGTATACCTATGTAACAAACCTGCACATTCTGCACATATACCCCAGAACTTAAAGTATAATAAAAAAGACACTTCTGGCCGGGCGAGGTGGCTTACGCCTGTAATCCTAGCACTTTGGGGGACCAAGGCGGGTGGATCATGAGGTCAGGAGATCAAGACCATCCTGGCTAACACGGTGAAACCCCATCTCTACTAAAAATACAAAAAATTAACCAGGTATGGTGGCGGGCACCTGTAGTCCCAGCTACTTGGGAGGCTGAGGCAGCAGAATGGCATGAACCTGGGAGGTGGAGCTTGTAGTGAGCTGAGATTGTGCCACTGCACTCCAGCCTGGGCGACAGTGTGAGACTCCGTCTCAAGAAAGAAAAGGGACTTCTAGTTAAAGAGAATTTTTATTATCAAAAATATGAAAAATATGTGAATAACATCAAATATTCCACATTTGCATCCCATTTCATGTTCACAACATCACTGAACACAGGCATTATTATTCCTATCTTCTAGATGGAGAAATTGAGCTGAGGGTAAACTAATTCACCTAGTGTCATGCCACTATTACATGGGATGTAATAGTGAAGGGAGTCTCCCAAATTTGACCTTAGCCCTTGACCAAACTCATGCAGAAAAGTCCTCACGCAATACAGGACAGCTTAATTGACAAAAGTGTTGGAAATACTTTGTTTCTATGGAATTTCATTGGTAAAGTAAATAAAATGAAAGAATGCTACTTACTTAAAATACTAGGCATAAATATATCAGAGGCTGGACAGTCTAAGTACAAAACAATTGCTAACATTAGTTTGCATAACTATCATTTTCTTGTCTATTTATGGAGCACTCACTGTCTATTATAATAAAGTGCACAATATACTGTAAGCTCTATAGAGGCTTCTTTAAAATAGGTATGATATATCATACAGCATAGTACTTGCTTATGTAAACATCTGTCTTCATCTAGGGGGACTATGAATGTCCTGGTGATAGGAATGTGCATGCTCTTGCCATGGTCAACACCTATCTCCACTACACCAAATGTAATGGTCATTTCTCAGTTCTTCTCATCTTTTATTTATTATCTGTTACCCTCATTCTTATAAGAATGTAAGCTCTACGAAGGTAGGAGTTTTTGACTGTTTTAAAAATCACTGAACCCTACTGCCTATAACAGAGTTTGCTCATAGTAAGTGCTCAGTACATATTTGTTGAATACATAACTAACTCAATGAGCACAAAATCTTTCTTAGTCTGCTAGGTGGAAGTACACTCTCTCTGAAATCCCTTTAAATCCCTCTTTCAGATGTTTCACCATCTTCCTTGCAGTATAATTATATATCATCTGATTCCCCTACTTGATGATGAGGCCATAATGAATTCTGAATAAATATTTTTAATGAACTCCATCCTCTATCAGTTTTGAAAACTGCTTTCTGTAAATTAGGAAATTCTCATAAGATTCAGTCATTCATATTTATATTCATTCACATATTAATTCTAACTTTCGCACATTTGAAATATTTTGACTTCCTAAATCAGTAAAACTTTATAGCTGTAATACATTTATAGGGCTATAGGGTCAGATCTATAAAGTAAAGTACACTTAGGTCTACCTACCATCCCTCCTTCCTTTATGCTGTTCTTTTCAGTCCTATGAATAACCACTAAAAAAGAAAAGAAAACCCAAATAATACTTTTTAGTTTATCATTTTATTGTTAAAAAACAGATATATGTGTAAGTAAATGTATACTTATATTCTCCCTCTTCTTCATCAAATAGTAATATACATTTGTTTTCAACTTGCTACTTTCACTTAACAATATTGCCTGAGATCATTCCACAGCAAAATATGAAAACTTTAATATTTTTACAACTGCATAGTACAACATAATGCCACACTTCATTCAACCAATTTCTATTAATACATATTTGGGTTGCTCCCAGTATTTTTTGCTATTACAGACAGGGCTGAAAAATCTTTTTACAATATTTGACAGTGACAGAGATGAGTTTGTGGGATCTAAGTATTTACATATACACTCATGTATATGTAAACACAGTAAAAATTTCCTCCATAGAGGCTGTACAGTTTGCATTCCCAACAATAAATGAAAGTGCCTGTTTTCTCACAACCTTCCTCTTAAGAGTATTGTATTTGTTGTCTAGTGCTATAGCAACAAGTTACCACAAATTTGGTAGACTAAAAACACAAATTTCTTATATTACAATTGTGGAAATCAGAAGTCAAAAATGGTTCTCACAGAGCTAAAATCAGGGCGACAGCAGATTTGTACTCCTTTCAGAGGCTCCAGGAGAAAATCCATTTAATTGCCTTTTCCAGCTTGTAGAGGTTGCCCACATTCCTTGGCTTGCAGCCCCCTTCTACCTTCAAGGCACTGACCACACCACTCTGACCTCTGCTTCCATCACCAGATACATCTTCTCCTCTGACTGACTCCTCTTTCACTGGTAAGGACCTCTGTGATTACTTTGGTCCCATCTGAGTAATCCAGGATAATCTTCATCTCTCATAATCCTGAATTTAATATCTTAAGAATCGCTTTTGCCATGTGAAATTCTGGGAACTAGGATGTACACATCTTTGGGGGTCTTTTTTCTGCTGACCACAAGTATGTTTTCAGTCTTTTGTACTTTTGCCAATCTTATTGATAAACAATAGTAATTTCAGTGATTTCAATTAGCATTTTTATGAGTGAATTGGAACATCTTTACCTATATATTTAAGGGCCCTTTGCTTTTATGTTATGCAAACTATCTTTTGATGTCTCTTGCCCATTTTTATAGAGTTGTTGGTCTCCTTTTAATTTTAAAAGTGTTTTATATTTTAGGGATAACAACCCTTTGTTTATGACAAAAATTGCAAATATTTTCCATTTGTTATTTTGCATTAACAAGTGGAAAATATTTGCAATTCATTTAGTATCAACATTTTTTTTCTAAATTTTCATATTGTCACCTTTATTAGCCTTTTCCTTTATTGCTTCTGGATTTAGAATCATGAGATTACAGAGTAATTCACCTTTGTTTTCTTCTAGTAACATAATAGTTTCCGAATTTAAATGTTTGATCTTTTTAGAATTTGATTCTGTTACATTTGGAACAGATTCAGTTTTCTCTTTTCCCGTATAGCTGTTCAGCTATCCCAATACCACTTGCTGAGAAACCCATCTTTTTCCTACTGATTAATGCCAATTTTTTCATTTACTACATTTCCACACTTAATTTGATCTCTATATATTTTAATTCTGTTTGTATTAATACATCTTTCTTTAAAACTATTATATTTTATTATAAAACAACTACTTAGAGTTGGCAAACATTCTATTAACACCCTGCCAATCAGTGTCTGTAACTGAAATTAAAGTATCTTATTATGTGTTCACGTGTTCTTGCCCATGAGGATTTGAAGTATTTGGGTACTACCTTAATTCCCTTTTATTTCCCTAGTGTCTAGCAGTGCTCCTTGCATATTGAAGATAATCAATAAATCACTATTTAAAATGTATAAATGAAAATAATGGACAGTAATTCCATGCTGGAATACTTTATGTTTAGATAACAATGTTGAGTTTTCCAACTAAATGTACAAATCTTGTTTGATCCAACAAGAACTCTGAGTGCTAGGCATAGAAGGTATTTCTTACCTCGACTTTATAAATGAGAAACTTGAAGCTCAGAAATTCTTAAGTAACTTTCTCAAGGTCACATAAGCTAAAAGTTGAACTGGAACTGAAATTATGACTACAAATTTAATTTTTTTTATGTTAGAGATAAGATGTTTGGCATGATTTCATCCCTTTTTAGATATCTCTCTTTCCATTCCAAAATAATTTTCATCATAGGGATGCACATGTTATTAAGGTCTAAAGCTGACTAATAATGAGATGAATCAATTATTCTCCACCAAAAAGAATGCATGAGAGCTGAAATAACAGTTATAAAAGATCACTTTTAAACATTATTCTGAGGATAATATTAATTACATGCCTGAGGGTGGTATTAAATAATAAAAACATGTGAGTTTTTGTTCATCATCTTTACTGTACACGTCTTTTCCCATTTTTCTACTTTACTTATTTTTTTACTAATATATAATGAAAACTATCTATATAAAGTTATATGTTTAGATATCAGCACAAGGCTCTACACAAAAGCAGCCCAGGAAATGTCAATACTGTATTTCTAAGTACAATTAACAGGACAAAAAGGAATGAACAAGAATAAAAAGAATTAGTGAGTTTTCTTTGTTTTGGAATTGTTGGTTTATTGTTTCTAATGATAAAGACAGAAAACAAAATAAGTACAATAAAATATATAAAATTATTATAAAAGATGGTTGCAATCCACTATGTTCTTTTTTTTTTTTTTTCTTTAAGGTGGAATCTTGCTCTGTCGCCCAGGCTGGAGTGCAGTGGTGTGATCTCGGCTCACTGCAAGCTCCGCCTCCCGGGTTCACGCCATTCTCCTGCCTCAGCCTCCCGAGTAGCTGGGACTACAGGCGCCTGCCACCGCACCTGGCTAATCTTTTTGTATTTTCAGTAGAGACAGGGTTTCACTGTGTTAGTCAGGATGCTCTCGATCTCCTGGTCTTGTGATCCGCCCGTCTCGGCCTCCCAAAGTGCTGGGATTACAGGCGTGAGCCACCGCGCCCACCCCCACTATATTCTTATACTTGAAAAGTTGAATACCTATTTAACAAAGTTGCTCTCATAATATAGTATTATATTCTAGTTTGTTTGGCAATATATTAACTAACTGATTAACTTAAGAACATCAATTTTGTCCTTGAGCTCTGTGGTTCATCTTGAAAGATTTACAGTAATATTTTTAATTTAAATACATTTCATTGTGATTATGCTGAAAATCATCATAGACCCTAGTAAAATGTCTTACACATTTCATTGTTACTCTGGATCATTACAAATACATTATTTAAACTAAATACATTTGCATTTAATAAATAAGCATTCTGAATCTAGATAAAATGTTCATTTCCAGAATTAAGATTCCTAAGGGGGGAAACAAAATTGCTGCTCTGGAAGCTAAACATAATGTTCTATAATCGATTGGTTCACTAAAAGGCATCAGCCATGCTCCCTTTGATGACAGATTAAGTAAATATGAGAGTAGACAGCACAATCATTATGGTATTCTACAACATATTGTAGCAAAGACTATGAACATTGGTCATGCTCTATAGCAAGCAATATGGGTGAAAATGTTTTATGAGAAATGTGCTTATAAAGAAATTGAGGAAAAATATTTATAATTAATGATATAAATGGTGAGTAAATAGTGATATACAGCAAAGGGTGATTGAAATCAAAATGGTTTCCAGGGCTTTCAGAGACAGAGAAAAGTTCGACTTTTAAAAATAACCACAATGATCATAAAGATTTATTTCTGTAAAGAACAATCTCCATTTGCATGTGTAATGGAAAAATCCAAAGTGAACAAGAAACTACAATCCCTACCAATTTACAACAGAGAGTCAAAAAATATGCAGCTGACCACTAACATTAATCAAATGAATTATAGATCAGATAAGCATGATGGTCTGTTATCCTTCCTTCGTTGTATAAAACAGCCTGGAAGCTTCAGGAGAGGTCAAATCGTTATCAACATTGCTGGCTGCCTTGGGAGTAGGTGTCTTTGTTAAATAATATCAGAAAAGCAATAGCAGTACATTCTACATGACTTACAGGCTTCACTAGCAAGGCCAGTAGATACAGCCACTGTAGGAATGGTTATATGCTTAGAGGCAACAAAGAATATGTAGCTCCTGCTATAGTCTGAATGTTTGTGTCCTCCCCCACATTCATATGAAATCTAATCCACAAAGTGCTGGTGTTACCTACCAGGTGAAGTCTTTGGGATGTAATTAGGTTATAAGAGCCAGACTCTCAAGAATGAGATTAGTGTCCTTATGAAAGAAGGCCAATGGAGTGTTTGCACCTTTCACCATAAGAGGATACAGCAAGAAGGCACTATTTATGAACTAGAAAGTGGGGCCTTAACCAGATACTGAATGTGCCAGTGCCTTGATCTTGAACTTATCAGTCCCTGGAACTGTGAGAAATAAATTTCTGTTGTTTGTAAGTCAACAGAAGTTTATGGTATTTTTGTTGTAGAGGTCCAAATGGAATAACACACCTCTCACTAGTTGGAATAGTGAAGATCACTAGTGGGAACAATAAGATCAGAGGAAAAGAAGGCTGTCATTCCAGAGTCAAAAACAAGATCATGTCTCTCTCTACCACTCTAGATTCAAAAACAAGAGCATGTCTCATACAACCACAATGAATGATACTGTATTTGCGTTCTATTCATTACATATTCCTTGGTTAAAATCAGCCTCCCGAATAAGCATTTGGTTGATCTTTCAAGTAATCTGAATCTGTTCCCAGTATTACCACTGAATTATTGACCCAGTTTTCCCACCTGCAAGATGCGGCCAATATCTTGATTGCCTTTCTTTCTTAACCAAGATGTGATGAGAGCAAGTAAGATAACATGCTGTCAGCTATTTGGAAGAATGAAGCAATGCAGAATTTGAAGGTGTTCTAACAGCATATGTAAGATAACAGGATCATCATTCTAGCACAGGCTGGGAGAATGAATAGAAATGAATTGGAACCCAAAGCTGTTATCAATAGAGGGTGATATGACACAATAAGAAAAGGCTGCAGGCTGTATTTTGTTTCTTTTCTATCTATGATAACTATGTTCCTTATCAAAGTGAATCCCAACTCCTATTGCTCATTAAAGCTGTCATGTTTTCACAGTCTCATCTGCCTTATAATTGAAATTCTTATTTTAACAGCATTATCTTAATGTTATTGCTAGCTATGGAATGTCTTGTGAAGAGTGCAACATTAAAGTTAATTTGGCCCTACATCTTTGGTAATGTATACTGTCTGGAATATAATAAACTACAGATACTCATACTTCAACTGAAATGTGTCAAGGTTACTTTCTCAATTATTGTAATTTGTTATAGGTGACCCCTAACATGGTTATTTATCATTTCTCACATCTGACTAATCTCATATTGCTTGTGGTCTTTTTTGTTAGGGCAGCAAAAATCAGAATTCCTAATGATGTGAAGTTGTGTTTTCTTTCCTTTTATTATTCTTAATTAAAACCTGTTATGCACTTCAGCTGAGCTTCCCAGTAAGAAAAATAGATCAGTATTATAAGAATTAAGAAAGTACTCCTAGGATTACAGTCAATGTGTAACTCAAAAATATAATATAGTGAATAAAAAATAGGGGCCAATATTGTTAAATGGCAACTTCCATTAAGCAAAACCTACAGTTCATATAATTTAATGTTTATTAAGTGCTATTAAAGAAACTATATACACAGTATGCTAATAAGTAAAACAATCTCACTTAATGACCTTTTATTCCCATTCAGGTATAATGATTTTTCTATTGCTTATTGAATAAATGCCTGGACTAGCAAATACTTCACATGTAAATACGTCAAATCAAAAGACTACTAAAACCTTAGGGATTAATACTAAAAGTTTAAAAATTTAAACATTTTAAGATAATTATTTTCAATATTAATATGATAAATCAAAATATCTGAGATTCAATTAAAAGTTAATCTTTGATGCATGGGATTTGCTTCAAAATAATCAGTGTTGAAGCTCGGGGTAAGACAGCATAAAGATGAAACAAGATTGGCCATGAGTCAGCAATTCTTGAAGTTGAGTGATATGATTTATCTCTCTATTTCTATGTATGCTCAGTTTTCTTTCTTATAAAAGTTAAAAATTTACCTTTGATATTAATATTTCTTTTCTTATTTGATGGAGTTATTTCACTAAGAAGGCCTCATAAGAACTGAAAAATACAGCTGTTTATTTTATGAAGATATTTTCCAAAATTCAATTTTTGGATTCTTGTTTTATAAGTACATATTATATACCCCCTTCCCCTTGTCTTTCATTACAGAATATTCCTCAGTTAATATCTATGCATCTATAGCTATGGGAAAATTAACATTTGAAGATATGCATACCTGTAAATGGGTAGCCAGACCTCACCAATGTTGGAAATTAATTTAAGTCTCTTCAAAATCAAATTTTGGGTTGGTTGGTGCAAAAGTAACTGGAGTTTTTGACATTACTTCTGCACCAATCTACTACAACAAGATACCATCACACAGTCATTAGAATAACAAAACAAAAGACCAAATCTCAACAACACCTAGTGCTGGTGAGGCTGTGAAGCAACTGGAACTCTCATGTGTTGTGGAGAGAAATACAAAATGGCATATACACTTTGGAAAATTGCTAAAGTTAAACATACTTTTACCACATGGCCCAGAAATCCTATTGATAGCTTTTCACCTGAGAGAACAAAAACATATTTTATTAGAAAGACCTGTATGCAAACATTAATGATGGCTTTATTTACAGTAGCTCCAGGTTGGGAAAAATACAAATGTCTACTATCTGGTGACTGGATGAACAAACTGTGGGTGCATATACAATGGAATAAACTTAGCAATAGAATAAACTACTGATATATTTAATGGCATGGTTGGAGCTCATTGAAAGTTTGTGCTAAGCGAAAGAAACAAGACACAGAAGTCTGCATAAAATGTGGTTCCCCAGGAGGCGGAGGTTGCAGTGAGCCAAGATCATGCCACTGCCCTCCAGCCTGGCAACAGAGTGAGACTCTGTCACAAAAAAAAAAAAAAAAAAAAGTCTCCATTTTCATGATGTTCTGGGGAAAGGCCAAACTGTAAAGACACAAATAAGTGGTTGTAAGGGTCTAGAGGCAGAGGGATGGGCCTTGCTTTCCATGGTGATGAGCACATTGTGTATCTTGAATGGTGTGGTCACTATATGACTGCACACACTTGTAGAACAAACAGTGATGGAGTACGAATGAGGCTTTTCATTTGTATAATATATTTTTCTGTATTTTACAAAATTTTACAATTAAGATATATTAATTTTCTTAGAGAAATAGCTAACATTATTTAAAAATTAATAACTGATGTTATAACTATATTGCCTCACAATTCAAGAATATGTAGGAAAATAATTATTGCAACAATTACATTGTCCTTCATTGCTTCATGAAAACTGTGTATATGTATTATGCATGCATTCACATATTCATATACTCACATTACATTCAATACAGTGGGAGGCTGATTGGCGGTATCTAGTTAATCAAATATTATGGTGAAAAGAAGGTTTATATATTAATATAAATATAATGAAGTATCTTTATTACTAATTATACTAACATTAAACTTACTTAGATGAATCAAAAGTATTCTGAGATCCTATAGTGCTTTGGGTTTATCATCATATGCATGTTAATATAACACATGAGAAATAGTGTGTAGTAAGAGAACTAGACTGAAAGAGAATGAAATAAGAAGCAGTAGTAGAAGAAGAAAGAGATGATTTAAGGAGTGATATAATTAATGTCATTCTTAACAGCAGATTCTAAGATACTCTAGAGTATCAATTATGGCATAAGCACCTTTGTGCTATCTGGAATGTCTAGTATAGTGCACTGTACATTTTTTTGCTTAAGGAATGAGGTCACCAAAATTTAATGTACTTTTAATAAAATGTTATTTGGACCTCTTTGAAATTCAATTTAGATAGGCATAATTATTCTATTTTGTGAATGCAGTTTCTAAAAATTTCTAAAATTCCTCCAAACACATAGATGTTATAATGTATCTTTCAAAGAGATTTAAGAGGCTACATATGCAATACATTTTTAAAAGTTTTGAAAGAATGATTCTTCTAACAGGAAGTTATAATTTATGTAAGTTTATTAATACTCAGTATTTACTCACATTTATTCAAGTTGAATACATATTCATTTATATTTACTCTTAGAATAAAAACATATGTGTAGATGTGTACAATATACTGGCTGAACAACTTCTTTCAATGTGGTTACCAAAAGATTTTTCCTGTTCACTTAAAATCCGTATTGTTTTCTAAACAAATTTCTTTTTTTTTTTTTAAGTCTGAGGTACTGTATGTGTATTTTAATGCAATACACATACAGTATTATGTGTATTGCATATATACATAATACATATATATGTATGTATATACATATATAATACACATAGTATTTTATTGCATTAAAATACAATAAGTTGCAAAATTGAGCAATTAAAACACAGATTTACCTAATTGAGAATAATCAATAAATAAAGAAAAATCAGGCAGTCCTAATTACTTTGTAACTCAAATAATTTTTAAGATCTTAAACATCAGTTTCCCCCTCACTTCTACTTGAATTGTTATTCACAAGAGTAGGGACTGTGCTCCTACATAATTTCTATATCCTCAATGCTTCACTGTTGCTCAGTAATCCTTTTTATCACCTTAAGATAATGCTTCTCATTCATTTTTTCTTTGTTATTTCTTTCTTTTGTTTCAAACTTCAATAATTAGTTAAACTCTACTACTTTAGGCAATTTCCTCTAGGACAAGAGAACAACAGAGACTGACTCAGAGGCAAGGGCAGGGATGTTGTGTGGAGTCAGCTTATTGGGGTGAAATAAGAAATGGCTGGATAGGAATGGTGGTATCAGATCCATGTGGGGTATATAGTACATTATGTAGAGGAGTTATATATATACATTTTTTTTTACTATAAGAGATAGGAAGCTAATATGGTTTGGCTGTGTCCCCACCCACATCTCATCTTGAATTGTAGTTCCCATAATCCCCATGTGTGGTGTCCTGGGAGGGACCTGCTGGGAGGTAACTGAATCAGGGAGCAGTTACCTCTATGCTGTTCTCATGATAGTGAGTGAGTTATCATAAGATCTGATGGTTTTATACGGGACTTTTCTCCTTTTACTCGGCACTTCTTCCTGCTGCCATGTGGAGAAGGACATATTTGCTTCCCCTTCCTCCTTGATTGTAACCTTCCTGAAGCCTCCCCAGCCATGCTGAACTGTGAGTCAATTAAACCTCTTTCCTTTATAAATTACCCAGTCTTGGTTGTCTTTATTAGCAGCATGAGAATGGACTAATACAGAAGCCATTGGGGAATTTTGAGCAAGGTGATATGAGAAGATTTGCATGCTAGAAAGATCACTTTAGTAGCAATGTGGAAAACTGCCTGGAAGAGTGAAGGCAGGGAAACCAGTAAGGAGGATAATGTAACAGAGTAGGAAAAAAATCATGAAGGCTTGAAACATGGTGACAATATTGAGAATAAAGAGATTCATTTAAGATATACTTAGGCTGTAGAACAGACAGAGCTCAATGACAGATAGAAAATGAAGAATCGTGTAAAAGGAGATGGATAACTCAGTTTTGTCTTAACCATCACAGCCTTTGAAACAGATGTACTACATCTCTTACTACTCTTAAGCCTCAACCTTATACATCAAGTTCTCTCTCTAAGTGACCTTAGTTCTAAATTATCAGGAAAAACTAGGAGATCACTGAAGGTAAACTCCTATCAAATAGAATGGCTCAAAATTTCCTTTGATATTTACCCATCATTTTATTACCCTTTTTCATCTTTCTAAAATTAATACTTATACTTGACTTCCTGATATCTCCTCTGCTTTCACCTCCCCTTTATCCTACTACACATTTTTTTCCTTGAATATTTCTTCCCCCAAAAAACTTTCTCTTGAAACTGCCAATTTCTTACATTACAATCTCACGTCCTTCCTTCCTTTAAATATTGTCAGTTTTGAAATGGTCATCTATCCTTGTTGCATCCACTTTCTCATTTTCACACATCTCTTGCGGTCTGGCTTCTGCCATTCAATAGAAACTACTTCCTCAAAAGCCACCGATGACTGCATAATTACCAAATTCCATCTTCTCTCCTAGTGCTTGTCTTCATTGACTGCTTTGAAATGGATGACATATTTTACCACACCATCCTTCTTGGCGTGCTGTCTTATTCTTAATTCTAATGGTTCTAAAACTCTTCAATCTTCTTAATTCTGTACTCTTTCTCAGCCTATCATTTGAATCTTTGTTTCCTTATAGCAATTTTCCTAGATTCTACCTTCAATTCTCTTTTCTCATTCTCATGACTTCAAGTACATAGGAAGAAGATCCAACCTTCTGACCCTTCCCTCTTTTTGACCCAGACTATCCCTATATTCAGTTACTTACGTTCTGTATATTCTACATTGTCAAAGTTTTCAGTGATATTTGCACCTTAACATTTTGACAATCACTAGTTCAGGGCCTGCCTTTCCAAATTGTTTCTCTACCTCAACTATTCTTCAATCCAATTGATGCTACAAAATGCTGCCAGTGTAATCTTTCTAAAATTAATCATAAAACTCTTCTCAAAAACCTTCTGTGTGATCCTCGGCATCTTGTTTAAATTGTTTTCCATGATGTGCTCCTACATTTGCTACCTTAACTCTCACAGCTGTTTCCTCACTGGGTGAATGTGGCCTTCACACTGCCTCACTCACATACCACCCTGTTTTCTCTCTCCGTCCCTCGCTCACCTTGCTCTCTCAACGTGGCATGCTTCTTACTTGTCTCCATCCTCACCTATTCCTATCTCTGCCTACTGACATTTTATGTACCTTTAAAGGCTAAGATAAATGACCACAACCTTTCCTGAAACATTCAGTAATACATTGAGTATTGTATTCCTTTTTCCTCTTCTTCATGCTTATTGCCCTTTTGGTATGAATAATATATTTTTATTAGAGGTATTTTTACAGTTACGTATCTTTCCTGTTAGTCTGTAAGTTTCTGAAAGGTAAAGATAACATATTTTCCATATCCACCTCCCGTACTGCTTTGCATATAGGTGAATATTTGTGGAGCCAATTGTTCATAGTATACAGAATTTGTTTTTAAGGTAGAATTTCCAGTTTAAAATACGGAAAAATAAAACTGAGCTGTTATAACTTTTATTTTCTAAGATATGCTGGGATGAATGAAAAATCAAGAAATAAAAACTCCTTCATAAACAATTACACTTAAACTTTACATATTTGATAGTATGTTCCATAACATTGTGTGTGTGTGTGTGTGTGTGTGTGTGTGTGTGTGTGTGTGTGTGTTTAAACAGATAGGATTGGTTGGGTGTGGTGGCTCACACCTGTAATCCCAGCACTTCGGGAGGCTAAGGCAGGTAGATCCCTTGAGGTTAGGAGTTTGAGACCAGCCTGGCCAACATGGTGAATCATCATCTCTACTAAAAATACAAAAATTAGCAAGGCATGGTGGTGTGTGCCTGTATTCCCAGCTACTCAAGAGGCTGAGGCAGAAGAATTGCATGAATCCGGGAGGTGGAGGTTGCAGTGAGCCAAGCCTGTGCCATTGCACTCCTGCCTGGGTGACAGAGCAAGACTCCATCTCAAAAAAATAAGATAGATAGATAGATAGATAGATAGATAGATAGATAGGCAGACAGATAGATAGGATCTTGCTATTGCTCAGCCTGGCCTGGAACTTCTGGCCTCACATGATTCTCCCACCTCAGTCTCACAAGTAGCTGGGACTACAGGTGTGTGGCGCTGCACCCAACTTTCTGCCCCACTTTTATATGTCATTAATGGTAAATCCAGAGCTTTTCTCTACAAAGCAAATTTAAAAAGGCATATAATAATATAAACAAAATTATCAAGTGTAAATATAAGAAAAGGTCTCTGGTATGAAATATGTAAGAACTATGACCTTTGATGAAAAAAATCTATATTAAGATTTGAGGTAAATTTGCATATTTAATACTCTAAATTTTGACCTAGTTGCTATTTTATTTTCTAAGAAAGTAAAATATGGGAACACATGAAAATATTTATTTAGCTAAAGTATAACATTATTGGTTTCTTAGATTCTACATATAAAATATCTAGCTTTACATTTTTAATATCTGGTATTTCACTTCATAAGATTCTATTTGATTTAACAGCATTTTATAGGATTCTTACAGTCAGTTATTCCATTGAGGATATAAACCTGATGAGATTATCTCCTACTGCATGTAACAGAAAAAAGGAAATACAAGTTAAGTTAGTAACTGATTTTATGTGAAACATGAGCAAAAAATATATTGAACAAACTCATAAATTTAGTGTAAAAGTAACTGTTATAGGCAACAATAGCCTAATAAAATATTTAAACAAAAACTAGGAAATAACTACTGCATACTACCAGACATACAATGAATGCTTCAAGACAATCTAAAAGTTAGAAAAGGAGCCAAAATATGACTAGCTGATTGCTGTTATTGAGAAAGTTGAATTAAGATGTTAATACTAGTTTCATGTTAATGATTTAAACACAATCATTTTAAAATACATAGGAGTATTCAAAGGGTTTGACAATACTCAAATTTACCCTACTGTGTTTCACAGTTTGTGGAATGTTCTTTGGTGCAGGAGATACAATCTGCCCATTCTGTTGAGCGCAGTTATTTTTGGTGGATTCAATATGTTACCTCTTTTATCTGAGAGTAGGTGAAGGGTGGAGGACAGTGTGGCAATTCAGTCTTGTTTATCCAAAGCTATTAACACTGTTCCCAAGCATTGTTAAAACTGTATTTATAACTTTCCAATAAAGGATATTATAGTCTTACTTTACATAGCCATTTATTACTTGCAAGGATGCTATATAAAAATAGTTTATGCTAGATTGATTCAGCTGTGATATGACCATAACCTTAAATAATACATTATTCTCTTGAATGGCAGCCAGTATGAATAAGGTTGATCAGCCTTTTGTACATCCAAATGTTTCTATTTATTATGTCAGACACAGTGAAGAGAAACCAGTATTTTGTTGTTGCTATTGTTCATTTTCATCTTTACATTTTTCTCCATCATAGATTATATTCATCTTAAATGATTTAAGATAAGATAAAATATATTTCAATAGCATCTTAAGTGATTTAAGATAAAATAATATTTCAATAGCACAATGAAAATTTCATTTGTAAAATTTTAATTTGGGATGTATACAATAATTATAAATATATATGTTTAGCTTTGGACTCAGTGAATTCTGAATGAAAGATGCTAGCAGTATTTTACTTTATAAGGACAGTTAACCTAGGGCATTTATCAAATTATTTATTAAAAATGTAAACAAATGACTTTTATCATGCTTAAACTTTGGATTATATTAACTTAAAACCATGTAGATTTCAATAATTTCAGTAATACATTATATTCATACCATTTTAATAGTTCTATTTATATCTTGTTAATATTGAAGAAGCACCATTACTTAATTCTTATTTCATGCTTCAATCAATCATGAAACTCATGATATTTATGTTACTATTACAAATCTGACATTTTCAAAAAATTTTTTTCAAAACATTGTCTGCTAAATGGTTTTGGTGAAGAAAGGTCTTTCTATAATTTTAAATGAAAGATGCAGAAAATTCCAAAGTGCCGCTGGGAAACTAGATCTTTCTTCACTTCAAGAACCAAAAGTGTCCCCATAAAACTCTCTTATTTATTGTCAATAATTTTCTTAAAATGAAAAATCATGGCTGGGCACAGTGGCTCACACCTATAATCCCAGCACTTTGGGAGGCTGTGATGGGTGGATCCCCTGAGGTCGGGAGTTCCAGACCAGACTGACCAACATGGTGAAACCCTGTCTCTACCAAAAATGCAAAAATTAGCTGGGCGTGGTGGTGCATGTCTGTTATCCCAGCTACTCAGGAGGCTGAGGCAGGAGAATTGCTTGAGTCTGGGAGGCAGAGGTTGCAGTGAGCTGAGATCATGCCACTGCACTCCACAGCCTGGGTGACAGAGCAAGACTCCATCTCAAAAAAAAAAAAACAAAAAAAAAAAACACATTATCTTCTAAATCATTTATTATGAAGAATTTGGTAATTTCCTTATAATTTCCTTCTGTCTACTACCAACTGAAAATCAGCTCCCTCTCTTAAGGAAAATGGCTCATGGGGCCTATAGGCAACTATGTGCAATTAGGGATTGGATCCTATAGAAATTCTGGTAGAGGGAACTTATGCCTTACTTTCTCCCCTTTGGACTGGCCAAGCGCATAGAAACCAGCCTCAAGACCCAGTGTAAGAATTTTACAGAGGCTTGGTCTAGAGAAAACTGTAAACACCAAGAGAAAAGTCAATATCATTCCTAAAAGACTGTACCTGGACTCTCTGGTCCCCAAGAGGCTTAGAAAAAAGCAGAATTGGGGATCTGGATCCTCCTTTTCCCTGAAACGGGGGGAGTACCAAAAGGTCAGTAGGAAATGGGTGGTGTGACTGTTTCTATGCCACTAGCACATTAACAAGTGAAGAGGACCTCCCTTCCCACCCTTTTCGACTTGCCAAAGCCTGAATCTTAAATTGGTGATGATGAAAATAGCGAGCCAAGGGCAGGAAGAGGAATGGCAATCCAAAGAGAACCTGTGTTCAGTAAAATAGAGTTGCCAGAGGAGATAACTATAGATAGTGTAAGCAAGGCCTTCCCACTTCAAAATAACCAAATGCTTAATGAAGTATACTTTTTCCTTTGTTTTTAGACAGGGTCTTGCTCTGTTCAACCAGGCTGGAGTGCAGTGTACGATCATGGCTCACTGCAGCCTCGAACTCCCAGGCTTATGCACTTCTTCCAACTCAGGCTCCTGAGCAGCTGAAACCACAGATACATGCCACCATGCCCGGCTATTTTTTTTTTTTTTTTTTTTTCTTTTTTTTTAGAGACAGGGTTTTACCATGTTGCCCAAGCGGGTTTTGACCTCCTAAGCTTAAGGAATCCTCCTGCCTAGGCCTCCCAAAGTGCTGGGATTACAAGCATGAACCACCGTGCCTAGCAAATGAAGTATACCTTGTAATGCATTGCTGAGAATGCAGCCAGTAAGGAATGCTCCAAGGCAACCAGATAAAACTGGAGAGGGTGCAATGAGCAGCAAGCAAACACGACAGCAGAGTGGCCCTGAGGGTAAAAGCTAATATAAGCAACACACACAGTAAGAAAACTGAGTTTGAAAATACAAACATTAGCCAGGCATGGTGGCACACACCTGTAGTCCCAGCTACTCGAGAGGCTGAGGCAGGAGAATCACTTGAACCTGGGAGGCAGAGGTTGTAGTGAGCTGAAATCGTGCCACTGTACTCCATCCTGGGTGACAGAGCAAGACTCCGTCTCATAAATAATTAATAAATAAATAAATAAATAAATAAATAAATAAATAAATGGAAAACTGAGTTTGAGATTCCTGCCCTATTCCAGAAACCCTGGAAGAAGAGACTAAAGAATAAGGAGAGGCCCTTGGTTTTTGGCAGAAGCAGTCCTCTATGGAGGAAAGCATCATTTTGGTCACTGGCAAACTGCAAAGTAAGATCAAATAGGAGCTCATAAAGATTACCAAATACACAAGGAAAACAGTCATAATGAGTGAGAGCCAGCAGAAATAATCAATAGATTTAGATTTCCAAGGATTTCAGATATTGAAATGATCAGATACAACATAAAATAATTTTGTTTGGAATGAAAATGAAGTAATGAAAGTAGTAAGGAAGAAGAGACTTTCAAAAACTGTCAGACTTAAAAAAAGAACCAAATAGAACTTTAAAAAATAATAAATAAATCATAAAATATAACTTTAAAAAGTAATACAAATATGTGTTGAAAGTAATCCAAATGGATATGGTAGAAAGCAGGTCAAAAACAGAATTTATACACTTAAAATAATTAGTGAATTGGAACAATGTTCAGAATAAGCCAAAAGACACAGCAGAGAGAAGTAAATAGAAAACAAAAGAGAAAGACTAAGAGATTGTGAAGATGGAAAGAGGTTTAACATGCATCCAAGAGTCTTAGGAGAGGAATAAAGAAAATGGAGAAGAAAATACAAATGGGATAATGACTCAAGAATTTTTAGAAATAACCAAAGACTTGGATTCTCCAATATAGGAAGCACAAAATATGCCAAGCTGGTTAAATATAAATAAATGTATACTTTGTTAAATTGTGATAAAACTGCTGAACACCAAACCCAGGGATTTTGGAGAGAAAAGCTAGATTATAAAGGAGTGACAATTATACTGAAGGAAAGTTTTTAGTACAGTAGTTTTCCCTTATCCATGGGTTCACTTTCCATGGTTTCAGTTATCTGTAGTCAACTGTGGTCTGAAAATATCAAATGGAAAATTCCAGGAGAAAAGATTAAATTGCACATAATTCAGACTTGGAACAAGATGTGAATCATCTCTGTCTAGCATATTCAGCCTGCATCTACACTGTATAAACTACCTGCCCATTAATCACCTAGTAGTTGTCTTGGTTATCACATCAGCTTTGTAGAATCACAGCACTTGTGTTCAAGTACCCTTATTTTATTTAATAATGGCCCCAAAGTGCAAGAGTAGTGATGCTGGCATGTTATTATAATTGTTCTAGTTTATTATTAGTTATGGCTGTTAATCTCTTATTGTGCCTAATTTATAAATTACACTTTATCGTAGGTATATATGTCTCGGTTTGGTACTATCCCATATTTCAGGCATCCACGGGGGCTCTTGGAACATATTCCCTGGGGAAGGGACCTACTACAGCAACAATGGAAATCAGAAGCCAGCCATTGTTTTCACATGAACACAATGTTTGAGTGTGGTTCTTCCACTGAAAGATAACTAGAATGCTTGATAAAGTATATTTTAAATACATTTCTTAGATTGTAAAGAGTAAGAGGATACTGAAACTGGAGAGGGGAATAGGAAGACTAAGAGTTTATTATCAAAAGACATATGCTAAAGGGATTTCTTAAAGACACAGAGCAGGAAAGTGGAAACATTTTAAGAGGAAGCTCTGAAGGCAAAGAACAACTGTGAGCAAAGATGTGTACACATGCAACAAACCTGCATGCTGTGCACGTGTACCCTAGAACTTAAAGCATAATACTAATAATTAAAAAACAAATAAAATTAAATAGACAATATGTCAGTAAATTTAAACATATATTGATCATATAATACAACAACAATAATGTTTAATTCAAGGGATGACAAAACTCATAGAACTTAACAAAGGTAACTAAAACAATGAAAATTGGAAGCAAGATTTAATTTGTTCTTACATCGTTTGGGAAGAGAGAAAAATGTTCATTAATTTTTGACTTAAACTATGCCTGTTAAAATGTTAAGAATAATAACAATGAAAAGAAAAGAAATACAATGTTATAATCCCAGCACTTTGGGAGGCCGAGACAGGCGGATCACGAGGTCAGGAGATCAAGACCATCCTGGGTAACACAGTGAAACCCTGTCTCTACTAAAAAATCCAAAAAAAAAAAAAAAAACTAGCCAGGCGAGGTGGTGGGTGCCTGTAGACCCAGCTACTCGGGAGGCTGAGGCAGGAGAATGGCGTAAACCTGGGAGGCGGAGCTTGCAGTGTGCTGAGATCCGGCCACTGCACTCCAGCCTGGGCAACAGAGCAAGACTCGTCTCAAAAAAAAAAAAAAAAAAAAAAACAGAAATACAATTTTATAACATGCAAATCAATTGAGGAAAAAGGAAATATTTTTTAAACAGGGAAAAGTCATAGGAAATTCAGGATGAAAAGAAAGCAAAGACAGGGTCTGAAAAATATTACCAAAAGACACAATAAGCTGATTAATTAAAAGTAGAGAAAATATAGCATTTAAAATCAATATCCAAAGAGAGAAAACATTTATAGCAGGGAATTTACAAATGGTTAATATATTTGATCTAGAAGTAAAAACGCAAGGAATGTTCCAACAGAAGGATGAAGAAAGATATCAAATGAGCTATTCTATCATTTCTAATTTTTCTAGAACAATACAGTATTTCTTATATAATCAGATGACATCAAAAAATGCTATTAAAATAGAAAAGGATAAGAGAATAATGGTCAACAAATGAACATCTAGGAAAAATACAAGTGGTTACAGACAATACAAAAATACTCAATTTTACTAACAATAAAATTTGATTAAAAGGAGAAAGAAGGCAACATTTCTTGTATCAAATTAATAAAATTGTAACAATGCTAACAATCATGTTTGACAAGGATGCAGGAAAACAGAAATTCTCATACTTTGCTAAAGATAGTGTGAACAGAGACATTTCTAGAAAGTAAATAAGCAATATACCTCAAGATCCTAAAAGTTAATAACTTTTGATTCAGTAGGTTTTTTTCATAAACTAAGGTCGAGTTATATACAAAATTAAGTACAGTCTTATTTATAACAGTGTGAAATTAGAATAATGCTAATTGAAAATAAAATAGGCAAGTAAATGATGATATACCACAAAATAATTAAAAAATATTTTGAATCAAACTTAGAAGTGAAAATATTCTTATTCTAATACTGACAAAACAGAATGCAAAATCACATATAAAATATGTTCTTAATTTTGTAAAAATACAAATATGCAAAATGAAAATGTTATTGGAAGGAAATAAAAGTTCTGGCACTGAATATTTATCGGTAATGTGATAATGAAATATTTTAATTTGTATTATAGCTGCATTAATATTTATCTATAATGAGGATGTATTCTTTACATAATCAGAACATTGATAGTAAATGATAATAATTAAAAATATAAAATATCATAAATCAGTTATAAGAAAAAAGGAAACCCAGGGAAAAGTAAATAAGCTAGCTTAGGCCAGTCACTGGAACAACTGTCCATGGATATGGCAGGACAAGAATGAGGAACCAGGGGGACCTCTGGTTGTGCCCAAGAGCAGAGGACTGGGATCATCCTGCTCTAGGAATGAGGCCAGCAATGCTCTTAACAGGACAGCTGCTTCACTTTGACTGCCTTAGACTTTAACAATGTGTTTTCCACCTTGGGAGAGAGGTTTCTTACATAAGATACGAGGTTGAACTGTCCCAATAAACAGAGAATGAACTTCAATGCGATGTCAAAATTAGCAGTTAAAACTACCAAACAGAAAGTAGACTCCAAATTAATTTTTTCTAGGTTAGGGGGCATTGAATTCACATATGCTTCTCCATTGTCCAATGCCTTTTTGAAAACTCTACTTTACAGCACTCCAAAGCTGTAATTTTCTTTATATGTGGAGAGAATCAAAACATTACAAATTTGTAAAATGAAAATTCTGGTATAAAGTAGTTAAATATATCCACAGAATACTAATGAAATGATTAGTCTGGTAAAAATTAATCATGCTGTAAACATTGTGTTTAAAATTATTAATTAGCCTACTTGACTGTAATTACCAAATAAAACCATCTTAAATTACTTTGTTTCTACAGAACTCTTACTTTATTAGCATAGCAAAACTACAAAAGTTATTTTTATAAGAAACTTCTAATATAAAAATAACAGAAAGCTTGTGTGCTGAGTTTACTGCAGTTTAGTAAATCACTTTGATTTCTTTGTAGCAATTTAGATTACAATGGATAACTGCTGGAATACTCCGATATACTAAGAGAGCCTATAACTTTCCAAGTGAAAGTTCTTCCTTAATATCCACAATTATCTATGACTATTTGAGCACCTGGAATCAAAGTATGCTATATGAACTTTATGCTTTAAGGTACTCTGTTCTTTACCAAAAAAATTCTATAGATATATTAAGGTCTAAGATATATTCTCAATTTGAACTAAAACCAGCACATATAAAAAGTAATGTGGGAAAGAAACCCTTGGGCTAATATGAGATTTGAACCCTGGTTCTTGCTCTAGGTGACCGAAATTGTGATCTTCAGCATAGGTCTGAAGCTCTCAGAGCCTCAATTTCCTCAATAGTAAACAGAAAAAAAAAGATGAAATATGCTCTGCCTATTTTATACGATTGACTTAAGACTAAAATGAGATTGAGATAGTGTATGTAAAGGAATTTTGAAAAATAATGTTTTAAACTCAATTTAAACATTTCGGTCGTTCCCAAGACCTAGCAAGTTCAAATTCAGCCTCCAAAACAATCTTTAAAAAGAACAAAGTTGGCTGTAATCCCAGCACTTTGGGAGGCCGAGGTGGGCGGATCATGAGGTCAGGAGATTGAGACCATTCTGGCTGACACGGTGAAACCCCATCTCTACCAAAAATACAAAAAAATTAGCCGGGCGTGGTGGTGGGCACCTGTGTCCCAGCTGCTGGGGAGGCTGAGGCAGGAGAATGGCGTGAACCCAGGAGGCAGAGCTTGCAGTGAGCTGAGATGGCGCCACTGCACTCCAGCCTGGGCAACAGAGCGAGACTCCGTCTCAGAAAAAAAAAGAAAAAAAAAACAAAGTTGGATGACTTACACTGTTAGATTCCAAAGCTTGCTACAAAGGTAGAGTCATCAAGACAGTGTGGTACTGTCATAAGAATAGATAAATAGATTGGTAGAATAATATTGAGAGTCCAGAAATAAATCATCATGGTTATGGTAAATTGATTTTCAACAAGGGTCTCTAGACTATTCAGTGGAGAAAGAAAGTCCTTTTCAACAAGATACAATCCAGCAATTCCACTCTTAGACATATACCCAAAAGAAATGTATACATGTTTATACAATGTTTTTACACAAATGTTCACAGTGGCATCATTCATAGTATCCAAAAAGTGGAAACAACTCAAGTAACCACCAACTAATTAATGTATAAATAAACTGTACCACATCCATACAGTGGAACATCATTTGACAATAGAAATGACTGAAGCACTGACACCTGCTACAACATATATCAACTTTAAAGACATTACGCTAAGTGAAAGAAGCTAATCACAAAAGATCACATTGTATATAGTTTTATTTGTATGAAATGTCCAAAACAGTAAAATCTATAAAGATAGTAGATTAATTCTTGCCTCGGGCTAGGAGATGGGTGTCATGGGGAGGGGCTGAAGAAAAATGTGGGGTACGGGGACTGCTAAAAGGCATAGGTTTTCTTTCAGGGGTGATGACAGGTTCCAAAATTTACTTTGGTGGTGGTTACATAACTGTGTATACCAAAAATCACTGCATTATATATATTAAATTGATGAACTATTGATATACATTCTATATTTCAATAAAGCTATCTAGATCTTGATCCCCAAATATAAAGGCCTTTCCTAAATGAGAATTTACATGTAATTATTTTTCCTTTGACATACTCAATTGAAATTTCTGAAAAAAAGTGGTACAAAAGAAATAGAGGCATGCCAGTTATTAAGAGAACTGAGTAAAAAATAAAAATAGTAAGAATTCCAATAATTAATATAATGCTTTATGTTATACCAAGTATTTGCAAAAACGGCCCCACAGACAACAAAACAGTAAATCGGAATGAGTCATTTGTTCCCTCTCCTGATTTTAAACATGGAGATAAGTTCTCAAAGAGAATGTCATACAAAGTTTCTCTCTCTCTCTCTCTTTTTTTTATTTTTGAGAAGGAGTCCTACTCTGTTGCTCAGGCTGGAGTGCAGTGGTGCAATCTTGGCTCACTGCAATTTTGGCTCACTGCAACTTCCATCTCCTGGGTTCAAGCAATTCTCCTGCCTCAGTTTCCAGAGTAACTGGGATTACAGGCGTGCACCACCATGCCCAGCTACTTTTTGTATTTTCTGTAGAGACGGTGTTTCACCATATTGGCCAGGCAGGTCTTGAACTCCTAACCTCAAATGATCTACCCGCCTCGGCCTCCCAAAGTGCTTGGATTACAGGTGTAAGCCACAGTGCTGGACCCAAAGTTTCTCTTTGAAAAATGTCTTTTAGAGAGGTTATCTTAGTGAAAAATAAAAGAAATGCATGAGCAAACAACTAGATATCAAAAGTAAAGGAGAACAAAGAAAGTTCATTGTTCTTTACATAGGCCATAATAAAGAAAGAAGTGCATCCATAATGTTTGGATAAAAATTACAGGTGGTATTAATATATGGAAGGAGAAACAGAGGGAAGTTGAAAGTATTAATTTTATTTGAGATGGGCAGTGGAGGAATATGTTTTAATAAGCTTTAAGCATAGCTGGGGAAAAATCACTATGAATCTTGATAAGGAAAGGGTAGTTATCAGCAACATAAAAATAGAATATGCAATATTCTGTTTAGTAGATGAAAATCAGTTTATGGACAGAAGCTGGGGAAAACACCCAAAAAGAAGCAAGGCTGGTAACACACACACACACACACACACACACACACACACACACACACCCCAAATGGGGTAGCTGAAATAAGCCTTGGTAGAACAGTAGTTCATGTCAGTGTTAATATCAATTTAAAAAAAAACAAAAGAGTAAATGAAAAAATAAAAAAGCTAACAGTTTTTTCCAGAAAGTACAGGTGTAAACAAAAGGATATAGTGCAATTGGAAATGAAAGAATGAAATAAGGAATATCAGAGAATATGAGCTAAAAGAAAGTAGGGCTAGACTTTTTTTAACTCTACAAAATAAAATTTAACGTTAAAAATTCACAATGATAAAGAAGGAACCAAAATTTGGAAAAAATAGAACATGAAGATATAATGATTATGAACACATGGGCACCTAACAATACATTATTGAACACTATTAATGTGCAACTGACAGACTATGGTGACACAGTCTGTGACATATTTGTTCCTTAAGTTTGTGAATTTTCTAGTTCTTTGATTATTTCTTTTCTTCTTTAGTCTAATTGTGCATTACAGACATTTTTTTTCTCTTGTTACTCGATTTTTAGCAGTATTTGAGAATGTTTTAAACAGATGGGGAAAAAAAGAATTTATAATAGTCCAAGAATAGTCTAAGTTTTCTCTGTGTGAAAGGTTTTTTACAAAAGTTATCTGAAACAAGGAACCAAAATGAAGTTAGAGCACTTGCTGTACCTTTCATTTAATCATTCTCTTTTGTAATTTTTCCCCAAGAAGATATACACATACATTTCCTAATGTTCTAAGCTTCCATGGTAACCTGTGATCTAGAGTAGTAAAAAATCAAAATGTCTTAAAAATCGTAGGGAAACATGCACCCAATATTTCATTTCCTCTAAAAACTGACCCTTTGAGTAGCATCCATGAGTTGTGATTTTGTCTTATTTTTTCAGAAAACCAAAATGCTACAGACAGAATCAATTATATGTATACCTAGGTTTTGAAGGATTCTATTTTCCATTCCTTATTTCCCTTAACAAAAAATAAAATCTGAAAATGGCAACATAAAATTAGTCAAATAAAGGCATTTTGGCGTTCTGGTCACGGCATGACGCAGGGATTGGCCAACTCTTAAAAAAAAAAAAAGGCATTAAAAAAAGAGAATAAAATGTTTTAATTCTACAGTTTCTTAACCTTTCTACTTAAATATATTTTACCACATATAAAATGTAAATAAAAGTAATAAACATACAATTAAATTAGTATGCATCATAATGCTTTGAATTTTGCACCTTTAGGGGTTATTATTTTCAGAAACCACTTCATGGATTACTTTTGGATTCTAATACCATATTTAGTTGCATATGATTTCTGTTTCAGCATACTCTATTTCTGCCTTTGCAATAAAGGAATGTAATAATACAGCAATTAACCACAAATAAAAATATTCATTTTATATGTGAGAAACATTCACTTTTCAACATTCAAAAATGAAGCTATGTAATTAAAATGCAACTCATCTCCACCCACCTTTTTTAAGTAAACTTTGTTAATAAAGATAGATGTGAATTGATAACTAGGGGCACAGAGTACTCCAAAGACTAAATATAGGTGCTTTGTTTCTCCGATCATACCTATATCTTAAATTCCCTCAGCTCCTATCTGTCAGAGAACGGCTGCCAGGTGAGCAGTCTGTCACTCTTGCCTAGGCTAATAGATTCTCCAGTGGCTTTGGTTACAGCTCATGTCATACTATTAAAACTATGTGCCTTGAAAATGGCATAACATATGTAGCTGAATCTTGTCAACTGTAGATAATCAGACTCTGTTTGGCTTCATAAGCAGATGTAGATTAGAGAAGCAATATAATAAATATGCAAACAGTGGTCCTCTTTCAGCACCACTGTTCCTACCTCTAATGGCCCTCGCAGAAACTCTGTTTGTTCAGCTCCCACTTCCAGAGCTACATCAACAGAAGCAAAGGGACGGCTGGCCATCTGCTGTCGTTCTCGAAGCAGTTGCTGGAGGGGGTTAAAAATGATTTGTCTTAAAATAGGTTTAAATGCTCATGAAATTCAACAATATCTGGTTCCCTTTTTTAACAAGTGGCATTGAAAAGTTAGGAATCATGTTATACACATACCCATATCTCGAGTACTAAAGATGAAAATTACTTTCTCCCCATGGCCTCGGTTATATGTCCACAGAGGCTTTTAATGTATGGTGCCTACAAATAACTTTTCCCCTGACCTTCATCCTGTAGGTCTAATACAATGTACTCAAAACCACTTTGAAAGTCTCAGGTGAGAGGTGCTACTTGAGTAAAAAGCATTATTACAATGATGGCTATGCCAAATTTTCCTACTCAAAATAACTCATACTTTTTTCTTAGCTAGAAAAGAAAAAAACAGTAAAAATATTTAAGAAAAGATAATGAAAAGTTGCCAAAATGCATTAATAGAAATTAAAGGAACATATACCTGACAAGGCTAAGTTTTGTAAGTCATCAGAATCCCCTGTCAACTGCTCTGGAACCAGAAGGAATTATTATTGGCAGTGTTTATAATTTTGTTCAAAGCCTTTGTTTATTATTCAAAATGAGGCATGATTAGTAAGTTGAGAAATTGTGTGCAAGAACTTCTAGAGCACCCCCACATACTTGTTTCTTTCTCTTTGTGACTATTCTGGGCTTTGCCCAAGCTAAAACCAATAAAATAGCAAGTCCCAACCAACTACTAAGCTAATTTATCTTTTTGCCTCTCTTTGTAATTATAATATTCATTAAGTCATGATAAAAAAATTGATGACCAGCACTAGATATTGCAAGTTTTGCCCTTCTCATTCTATACAGCTAATAAAATTATTATTAAATATTAAAATAGGACGTGTGATGCAATTAAATAGTCTTTAAAATGAGAAGAAAATTATATTATTGAAGAAAGGCAAAATCCTTGAACACAACGAATGGCTTCATTATTCACAGATATTTTTAAAGATTCTCTGTCATTAACTTAAAATGTTAACTACTCATCTTTGAATGTAAATGGATGTAGTCCTGTGAGTGAACATTCATAAAACTCCCTTGTAGATGATAAAGGAACACGGGCCAAATTATTTAAACACAACTTTTTTAAGCACAAGTTTAGATAATAAACTGCCATCACACTTTATTATTTAAAATTTTTGTTTTAATACCTGGTTTTTATTATTAAAAAGAGAACATTCACATGACAATATGGGATAGAAATAATGCTATATTTTATATATAACATATAAAAAATGTTAATAAGTAACAATTTAAG
>NW_016805132.1:206781-213723 GCF_001698545.2 Rhinopithecus bieti | reverse complement strand
TTGAAGTAATAAATTCATTTTAAAAATACATATTCAAAGTAAAAAGTGAATGTGATCTAAATTTTCAAATTATTCACTTTAATATAACTTCAAAATTATATTATTAAAAATACAGCTCCTGGCAAATAGAATCTGGTTTCTGCCTCTCTCAATAGGAATGGGTAATTGATCTGAATAGTATTTCTATGCAAAATGCAAACATAATGTTATTTCAGATGCTGAGGGATAGTAAATACGGAAGACACCAGGTTCTTTGTCTTTGGTAAAAACACACACACCAACATGCCTAGACAACACACACACGAATATACAATCTACTCTTCCTATGGTCATGTACAAATAGTCTTGAGAAAACTGTAAATTCCACTTTGTGTTTGAACACAGTTTTCTAAGATTTGTATTATCAATTTTCTCCATTTGTATTAGCTCTTCTCAGCATACAAATGGCATCTCCTATGACAAGTGATTGCTAGACAAAATGAACAGCTTCTTTTTCCTCATCTTGCCTTTTCCTTATATCTAAAAGTAAAAGGTCTACAAAATAGAATTAATGAATAGTCAATATCACACATTGTAATATAAATCAACAAATATTCCAAACTCACAATCGTTGACAAAAAATAGAGTGCCATGGACTATAATCTATTAATGTGCCTCCCAAAACTCATAAAAAAAAATCAGTGACTGATACTTTTGTTCAATTTTTAAATTTGTAGAATGCAAAAGTATATTTAAAAGTTCTAGTTTGTTTTCTGAGCTTTGTGTTTCCATCACTTTTTAGGAACTGAATGTCTACTAAATTACTTTATATAAAGAACAAGAAAAATATTCTTCCTGCCCAGGACTTTACTACTATAGCTTGTAAAGCAAGTCTGGTAAAATGGAAATAATTAGGGCACAATATAGTGTATCAGTAAAGTTACAAATAAAGAATTAGACAAACAAATTTATTCTGGGTCACCTAGTGGAAAACTAGTTAGAGAGCCCTTGCTGAAACAGCTGAGTTTCTGTCTTTGGGAGACTAATGCAGATGTTCTTACTGTGAAATTTAGGAAGAGAAAATCATTTTCCCCTGTAACACTCTTGCTTTAGTGTGATAGCCCTAAAATAATCAAATGGAGTAAATTGTGATTATCTTTGCAACTGATTTCTGCCCTCCTCCCCTATTCTTAACAATTGTCCTACTTTTAAATACCAGTCTCTCCACTTTTTAGCTGTTTGAGCTTAACCAAATTATTTAGACCTCTCTAAGCCTCAATTTTTCTCATCTATAAATAATAACACTACCTACACTATGCCTGTACCTTAGAGGACCTGTTTTAAAGCCCAGCTGCTGCACTTACTAGCAATTGGATCATAATCTCATTACTGAGGCCTTTCACTCATTCTTTCTCTCTATAAAATGGGAATAGCAATAATATCTTTAAGTCATAAGGTTGAGACTAAAGAGATCACACACTTGGGCTGTTCTGCACAGAGGCTGGCACATTGTGAGCACTCAATAACTGCTAATTGGTACAATTATAATGTTAAATTTCAAGCACTATTTTTGTCTCAGAAGATGGCACACTAATTACCACAGGCCCATTTTCTTCAGCAATAGTGACACATTTTGCTCTACTAGTCTCCCTTTTAACAAATGTTGCAAATTTATGAGACAGTTGGAAAATGTCATTATTGTGGTAAAATGAATTTAGATTTGGAACTGCCTTCCACCATTTGTGACTAAGAGTGATAAAAACTCAACCTGAAAATTCGGAAAAAATATATTTTCTTAAGAAATTTTGAAAATTCATCTATTTTCTAGGATTGTGTTTTATATAAAATGAAGTTTAACATTTTGTATACCCATAAGAAGCCATATAGCAGATGTGTCTGTTTTATAACTAATCTGCTATTGCCAATTATTCAGCAGAACAATAAAGACAAGAGAACAAATTGATCATAATACAATAGATTATAATCATACTGCCATAAACACTGTTGTGAAGAAAATTTAAAAATTAAAGAGATGTTAGTATCTTATTAGTTGTACACAGTAACTGTTTTGCTATTCAAAATTTCATATAAAACAAACCATGGAATTAAAAATGATATGAAAAATCAGGCTGGGTGCAGCGGCTCATGCCTGTAAGAACTTTGGGAGGCCGAGGCAGGTGGATCACTTGAGGTCAGGAGTTCAAGACCAGCCTGACCAACATAGTGAAATCCTGTCTCTGCTAAAAAAAAAAATAAAATAAAATTAGCCAGGCATGGTGGCACATGCCTGTAATCCCAGCTACTCAGGAGGCTGAGGCATGAGAATCACTTGTACCCGGGAGGTGGAGGTTGCAGTGAGCCGAGATTGCATCATTGCACTCCAGCCTGGGCAACAAGAGCGAGACTCTGTCTCAAAAAAAAAAAAAGAAAAAAAGAAAAGAAAAGAATATCTATGCTTAAATTTGACTATCGGGTAGAGTCGGGTAGAGTCATTGATTCTATCAAACATGAATACAGATAATTCTTCAACTTAATACTATTACTTCAAATATGGTATCATTCCCCAAACTTCATACTCGCTACCTTTCCAAATACCACAAGGCATACAACTCTTTGAATGACTTTAGGATAATAATCCTTAAAACTACACATACATAAAAAACAAAGCAGTAACTAACTCTGCCTGCAATTGTCTTCTAAAATGTTAATAGCATATATAAGTGATATGGGTTGACTGTGTCCCCACCCAAATTTCAACTTGAATTGTATCTCCCAGAAATCTCCCGTGTTGCGGGAGGAATCCAGTGGGAGGTAGCTGAATCGTGGAGGCTGGTCTTTCCCGTGTTATTCTCACGACAGTGAATAAGTCTCATGAAAACTGATGGGTTTATCAGGGCTTTCTGCTTCTGCTTCTTCCTCATTTTCTCTTACTGCCACCATGTAGGAAGTGCCTTTGGCCCCCCACCATGATTCTGAGGCCTCCCCAGCCATGTGGAACTGTAAGTCCAATTAAACCTCTTTTTCTTCCCAATCTCAAGTATGTCTTTATTAGTAGTGTGAAAATAGACTAATACAATAAGCTTATATATATGTATATACCCATGCATATATAGTATATGTGCATGTCAATGTATGTAGAAAGTATAAGCATGACTATGCATATACATTAAGTAAATTACCATTGAAAGTAAATATATTATCACTCAAAGTAAAATTAAAACAAAAAGGCCAAAATAAGGGATTAAATGATGTCAACAAATGAGGGTCTTGTTGGCATCCGGATAACACTGATTATATAATTCATATGACCAAGACACAGTCTCCACAGGTTTTTAGACCTGGCAGGAACCTCACAGATCCTCTAGGCAGGAAATTCTTCAACCTGCAGATCATGGACCTCTAAAGGGCAAATAGATGAGGACTAGAAAAGTTATGAACCTGTCACTAATAGATGATACTTTTAATTTTTTCCCTGCAATTTCAGTGGATTAAATCATTAACTTACTGCTGTCTTCAGAAGTTAACAGCCCCTCATCCTGAACCAAAATGTAACTCTACTTCCTTAAATTCTTTCAAGAAATAAACCAATCAATTCATATTAATGCTTAAAAATAAAACAAAAGGTAGTAAATTCTAAAAGCCAGCAAAACTACTTTAGATTTACTGACACATTCCTATTTGCTAGATAAGAATTTGAAAATTATCTTCAAGGCAGAATTAGTTCAAAGCTCAGACATTTAATTGGAAACATTTCATTTATTTGTTTTCTGCATGTAGCTCAGTGGTTCCGAAACTTTGTTTTTTCTGTAAACTTTGGTGTATATGCAATGCCACCCATACTCTATACTGAATGATCTTGTTGCTTAAAGATATCAGCCTTACATACTGATTGTAGATCATAACTTCAGTGTAAAATTAGTCTCCTGGAACTCTGGAAATTGTCAATACTAACAAGAGCAGGGGACTACAAACTATATGACCTGATAGCATCAACATCATTTCCTTGTAATAAGGTATTTTTAAAAGGTTTCTACTGACAGGAATTAAATAAAATTTACCTTACTTTTATAAGTATGGTCCTTTTAAGCATGGACTGTCATTGTTTAGGTTAATTTAGGAAATGTCAAAGAAAATGAATAATCTTCATTAGCATATCTTCCTTATCTTTACATATCCATGTTATCCATTCCTACTTACACATCATGGGAGACAAAACAGTACTTCTTACAGGGGCAATTCTTTGTAATTAAGTTTTGAAGTCAAGAAAATGGAAGGGGTGCCTGACATCTGTCCATTGATAAGTCTTCATGAAAATAAGTTTAATTTAAAAGGGATAGGAGCCAGACACAGTGGCTCACGCCTATAATCCCAGCACTTTGGGAGGCCAAGGCAGGCAGACCACCTGAGGTCAGGCATTCAAGACCAGCCTAGCCTAGCCAACATGGCAAAACTCTGTCTCTACTAAAAAATACAAAAAACGTATCCAGGCCTGGTGGTACACACCTGTAATCCCAGCTACTCAGGAGGTTGAGGTAGGAGAATGGCTTGAATCTGGGAGGCAGAGGTTGCAGTGAGCCAAGACCGCCACTGCACTCCAGCCTGGGGCAACAGAGCAAGACTCCATCTCAAAAAAAAAAAAAAAAAAAAGAAGAAAAGAAAAAAAAGGGGGGTGGGGCGGGGATAGAATTTTACCAAAATTTGAATTTTCTCAACACAAAAGCTATGTCTTGAAGCATATCACAAAGTTGTTAATCAAATCGGTTAAGCTTTATATCTTTGGACAGACCTTGGTAAAATCATTTTTTGTTCGGGGGTATGATCACGCTAATTTGCAGTGTGGAGCAAAGAAAGAAAAGTAGAATAATATCCCTATCTAATTATCACATCCATTCTAGAAATTTCTAATATTTGCTAACACTGAGTATTCTGAAATAAATTAGGAAAGGATTAGAATTTCATCATTTCTTTTTAGTCTAAGTGAAACACTAACATGATCCAGCATAGACAATCCCTGGTTTTTCTCAACTGTGTGCTTGCTGACTTCTCATTAACAAAGAATTCCAACTTGTGAACACTTTTCCAAAAGAAAATCACTTAAATCTTCATAATACTGAAGAGTTAATATTGCATGCAAAACTTTGATTATGTAGATGATATACCTGTGTATACCTGTTTTTATTTTATACTTGATCACATATCTCATTTTGTTCCCCAATGAGAAATGAAGCTCTGTATGTCATGTGGCACATCTCTTCATGCTTTAGCAATACGAAAATAATTTTCAGTAAAGTCTTAATGCCTTGTCAAGAAACTTCATTAAGGACTGGAAGCAAATTATGAAGTTCTTTACTTCAAATTCCAAAGGATGATCTTGAATAGTTTGGACTAAAATTCTAGGAAAAAAATTCTTTTTTTCCTTTAAAAAAAAAAATAAAAGCGTATTTGTAGAAAAATTTGATAGAGTTTGCTCATATCAGGATTTGCATGGTGAATAAGTTTGCTTGTAATAATTAATTGAATGAATTTTTACTGAGGTCTAACTGCATGCCGTTTTTCTAGAAACTGATGTATGGGCTAACCCTTCTGATTCTGTTCAGCAAGCTTCTCCATGGCCAGCAAAAAAAATACCAGGGACTCTTCTGAACCATGTGTCAGGAAACTGGAAGTTGGCAAACTGGCAGATAGTATAGTCTGATATTGCAGGAAGTATTTATGTAGCCTGGAGTTAAAAGCAACAAAGCTATTCGTTAGTGGATGAAGACCTCCATATATGCAAAAATATTGCAGAAGTTTTGAAGGTGACTCCGGGAAATTTTAAAATTAAAATATGGACTCTAAATATTTTCTGTGTTGACACAGATAGCATCACTGATAAAGACTTTGCCAAAGATGATCTCATTTCAGGATAAAAGAAATAATGCAAAATGGATTTATGTAGGAGAGTCTTATAAACTGTTCTATGGCTTGATACAGGCTATGCTTTCTGGTGACCAACAGGAAATTCAATGGACCTTTGCAAGGTAGTATTTTACCTTGCTTTTTGTACTTGTTTACATTAAAATGAAATGTTGAAAAATGAATGCTTATTCACAACTTTAAAGAATACTCTGGGCACTTAAGAATCATAATTAACAGCACATGGAAGTCTTGTTTGTTTGACTTTGACTTACATAAACAAATAAATAAAAGTATTACAGAAAAAAATTGCTGTGGGAAACAAAATGATCAGGGGAAGATACCGTGCAGAGGGAAAGTGCTTTAGATGGAGTGGTTACAAAAGGGAAATGATATTTGCCCTGAAACCCTAAATAGTTAATCAGAATAGGCACATATCCCCAAAAGCTCAGAAGTTGAACACAGAAAAGTTGATTTTTTGCTCACACAAAATCCTCTGGTCTAGGTGACTTCCCATCTGGTAATTCAGCAATATAGATTGCTTCAATCTTGTCACTTTCCATCTCAACCCAAGACTTCCCAAAGAATCATGGCAGAAAAGGGACTAGTGAATCGTGTACGGACTTTTCAGTGCTTCAGCCCACAAGTGACACACTTCATTATCAGAAATAGTCACACAGTCCAACCTAATTACACAGAGTCAGAAAATGTAGGGTGGCAAATGGAATATTAGGTGAATGGAACAAAGAAGCTAGAAAAGAACATTTCAGGCAGGGTGCGGTGGCTCACGCCTGTAATCCCAGCACTTTGGGAGGCCGAGGCAGGCGGATCATGAGGTCAAGAGATCGAGACCATCCTGGCCAACCAACATGGTGAAATCCCATCTCTACTAAAAATACAAAAATTAGCTGGGCATAGTGGCACATACCTGTAGTACCAGCTACTTGGGAGGCTGAGGCAGGAGAATCGCTTTAACCCAGGATGTAGAGATTGCAGTGAGCTGGGATTGTGCCACTGTACTCCAGCCCAGGTGACAGAGCGAGACTCCAACTCAAAAAAAAAAAAAAA
>NW_016805132.1:189412-206506 GCF_001698545.2 Rhinopithecus bieti | reverse complement strand
AAAAAAAAAAAAAAAAAAAAAGAACATTTCAGGCAGAGGGAAAAGCAAGTGCCAAGTTTTGAGGCAAGCCTGAGCTTAAAATATTCAAAAAACAGACAGAAAAAAGCCAGAATCTTAATGAGCAAGACGGTGAAGGGCAGACTGGCCAAAGGATAATATTGGGTTTATCAAGATTAAGATACATTGAAATCACATCTGTAAATCATTAGGCACACAGGAGCTAAATAAATTTGATTCATTGTTTTCTAAAACATAATTTTCTTTGTATTTCTCAGACAGTCCATTCCTATGGTGTTAGAATTAGCTTGGAACAAAATGGCACAAGAAATAGGTTTTACCATCCTCAAGTAAAGTTATTTAACACATCATTCAGAAAACAGCAACAGCAGTTAATCTCAAATACAATGAACCTAGCTCTCTCAATAAGTATCAAAAGGTCAATTTTGTATGTAACCTTTTTTAATACAAAAGGCCAGGTGGTTGTAATTTATCTGAGCAAATCAAAATGAGCAAAAGGATGAGTACTGAAAAGGTCATTTAAAAGCTAGATCCTCAGAATGGATTTTAATACATATTACTCCTGAAAGAGCAAAAATGAGAACCTGGTTAATTTCAAATTTTGAAATCTGAACTTGAAAAAAATTTTCACACATAGAATACCCCCACAGTCATACTATGGAGTATATTTCTTCTCAAACTTAGAGGTTTAGGTTGTGAAAGAAATACCTGTCCTGCTCTCAAAGAGAAGGACAAATGAATGCTATGTATTTGACATCCAGGAAGTGCACAATATGATCAAGTCAACCTTGACAAGTGGAAATATGAAAGCATCTGACCACAATAGAAATGACACACTGACTTCTGCTGTGTGCCAGTAATTTATGACTTGAAGCTCTTGCTACAATAAAGCTCAGCTCAATCTCTCAGTAGTTCTCCCCACCCCAAGAAGTAATTTACTAAAGAAAGATTTCTTTTCTCCCTGATTCTGGGAATTAATGCAAAGCTAATGATTCAATTCTGAACCACAACATGCTAGTTTCTAGGTTAAAAAATTCTAAATGCTACATAATCCAGTTAGCTTTTTCATTTAGTGTATAAGGAGTTCGTGTTGAACATTTCAGTAGTTTATGACTATAATTTTGAAGTTCTTCAAGAGGTTCTTAAATCTTCCTGGCTACGTAAATGACCCAAACACTGGCATTTTCCATTTAATCAATACATATATTAAAGATATTTTTTTTCTTTGAGGAAATGGGATTATTTTGCTATTAGCTAATGGAGTCATTTTAGTTCAATATTGCAAAATGCTAAAAGTGGTTCTTCAGTAAAATGCTCCTTTGTGAAGACATCTGCTAAATATAATTTTTTAAGTCTCCATTGAAAGATAACTATAATGACCATTGACTAACTAGTCCGATAAATGAATAGGCAATCTGACTTGTTTTCAATATTTTGTGAAAGGAGACATGACAGGCATTTTTTAAAAAAATGAATTTCAATTGTTTGAATTTTTTTAATGTGAAGGGCAGTTTGATGTAGCATAGATTACTCATGACTGATATAAATCAGCTTTCTTATGTACTTGGAACAATGTGTTAAACCACAAAAATCAAAATGTGAGAAAGTCACAGACTCATTGGAATAACTCATTCTCAGATTTGGAAGCAATACTAGAGGTTACTTAGTCCAATGTTCCTATTAAAGCAGGCTCAGAAGTGCTGTGACTTACCTGACAGATGGTCATCTAGGGCCCTTGAATACCCTGATATGAACTTTGATCAAGACAAGTCTTCTCTATTTAGCATGTCTATGAGTAAATTTTTGAAACTAAATTCAGAACTTCACATTGGTATTTATTATAAATTTTTCATGTTTTACTGTTGTGATTGTTTATAACTTATTTTTTTTAATTGAGTGCAGAATTCTCTTTGAACCTTTAAACTTCCAATGTGTTAGTTATCTCTCTGCATGTGGTCTTTCACGTTGACCCCTATTCCATTTCCCTGAACAGGTCAATGCCCTTTGGGGGCAAAGAGAATAATCAAGATAGTGAGTTGCCATACTTGCTAGTAATTCAACTCAAATCATAAAAGCCACCACAAGAATGAGTTTTGCCTTTTCATGTTCTAGGGTTCCCTCCATGTAGTATATCAAAAGATAGGACGGATAAGGTATACGGATTTAGAAACATTCAGTTTATTTTCAAAGGCTATGTCCACTCAAGGTGGCAAGAGGTATATAGGTATATGATACCCAAGAAGTTCCCTAGCTAGCAGACTAGGCATGTTTTCCCTTATTTTCAAACTTCGTGAAACCATCTTTTGTCCACTGCAAAACTTCTCCAAAACTTAACATTCCTTAGCCCTTGCCCTGGAATACAACTTTTTGGACCATATGTTATTGAATTCTAATTTCTGTACTTTGTATACATTTTTATAAGGAGTGAGTTCTAAACTTGGGGCAACTGAGAAAGGCATCTGTGTATTTCTGACTTAGCTGGCCCCTCTCTAACTGATGACCAGACAGATTTCTTGGATCATTCAACCTCTCGTGGTCCAATGATGCTCCCAAGAAATTTGCAGCCTCTTCCTCTATGTCTTCTCTGCTTCATCAATCAACTGGTACATTTTCCTGAATGTATTGGCTTATGATATATTCCTGCTAAGAAGACACATCTAACCCTACAGTTATCTTCCCTTTACCAAAAGCATTTTAACTTTCACCAAATATATTCTATATACTTCACACTTAATCTACAAATTCCCCTTATTCTAATATATTTCCTTTCTATGAATTTTCCCATAAATATCTAAATTTGATAATCAGGCCATTTATTTCTTGGTTGATGAAAATTTTAAGTGGATCAGAGAAAAGAAATAAATGCTACATTACCCTTTCTCCAGAAATGGACACTTACCTAGCAATCAATAATGAATTTATTGAACTGTTGGGGGTCTCTGATAAGGTTTCTATTATTAAGTAGACCCTTCTCATCTGCTTGAGATTCTGAACAAGTTAAAAAGTAAAAAGTGAAGATAAAGAACATAATATCATTGAGACAGCCATGTAAAATAGGCCGTCTGGCAGAACCTCTGACAGGCCTGTGCAATGGGAAGAGTGCACACTGGGTGAAGCCTCAGGAAGTTCCTGCTGTTTGCAGCTGGAAGAACCTGGCCTCTCCTGTTCTGGGGTGGTACCTGGGAGTCAATTGTTGAGATGTGGTCCTGATAACAGGAAATTCTCTCACTTTGCTGAGTTTTTTTTTTTTTTTTCTTTTTGCCCAATAAATTCCATTTCTCCCACCCTTCAATGTAGCTGTGAGCCTAACCTTTCATGGTCATGGGATCAGGATCCCATTTTTAGCTGAACTAAGGGGAAAGTCCTACAACATCATCTTTATTACTGATGCTGTTTATTTCACTTAAATTTAGAAATCAAATAAGCCACTCTATTTCCTTAAGGATAGTAAGAAGTAAGGGGGCAATCCAGAAAACAAAAATGAAGATCACTGGACTTCAACTAGGGCCAAGGCCTTAATGTACCATTTACTATGCAAGTGCAACTATTCCTAAGCTTCGCTGAGGCAGTAACTTAATTATATGGAAAAAAACGCTTTGGAAATTATTGAGCAGAATATTTGCTGTTATTCAACATATTAAACTACAAAGAAGTCAAGTTCTAAATTTATAGAACTCGAATTTTAATTTTTGTACTTTGTATACATATATATGAGCAGTGAGTCCCAAACTTGGGACAACTGAGAAAGGTATCTGTGTATTTCTGTCTTAGCCAGTCCCTCAGCAACTGATGACTAGAGAGCTTTCTTGGCTCATTCAATCTCTTATGGAGAGCTGATAGCTAGCTAGCTAGATATAAAATAGAACCTGAATGAGCTTTAAATGGTTACTGTGTATATAAATACATATTTGTGTGTGTATATATAAACAGAATGTGAATGAGCTTTAAATGGTTAGTGTTAGGCTTAAGTAGCCAACACTAGTTCCTTTACCTAAAATTTCATTTTCTACTTCTTCCCTGACCACCTCAATTAAAATGCCAATCATCTTCACATAGATACACACACAAACACACACACACTGCCACGTTCCCTCTTCCTTGTTTTGTTTTTCTCCACATTATTCTTTATCATCTAATATGCTATATATTTTGTTTATTTGTTTAAAGTTTGTCTCTATTGATAGTATTGGGATTTTTATATATGTTAATCTCAGCATCTAGAAAGTATTTGGTAGATGGAGGATATTCAATAAATATTTGTTGAATTTAAAAATTAATTTAGGACCAAGATAGGACCTATGGATGAAACTTACAATCATTTAGTTTGAACACAAGCTCAAGGTCATTCTCTACCATGTGGTCTTAGATTGTCTCTGAATTGGCTAATGACAGAGAGACAAATACTTCCTGGGAAGTGAAGTCGTAGAGACATATAGTGGCAACAGCCACAGCAAAGTAAGACTGAAATGCCTTCTGGTTAGTCAGAAAAGCATGGGTGCTATTCACCAAACACAGTCACTCTCAATTTAGAGTTGGGATATATGGAAAGTAAAAAATTCTTAAAATACTATCTTGGAGGAGAAGGCTTGAATAAGATGTGCTTGGGGCTGACATGATTACAAATGTCTAATTTTTTTCTTTATTCTTTTTTTTTTTTTTTTCTTTTGAAACACTGTCTCGCTCTGTTGCCCAGCCTAGAGTGCAGTGGCACAATCTTGGCTCACTGCAACCTCCGTCTCCTGGGTTCAAGCAATTCTCATGCCTCAGCCTCCCGAGTAGCTGGAACTACAGGTGCATGTCACCACGCCCAGCTAATTTTTGTGTTTTTAGTAGAGACAGTGTTTGCACCATGTTGGCCAGGCTGGTCTCGAACTCCTGATCTCAAGTGATCCACCTGCCTTGGCCTCCCAAAGTGCTGGGATTACAAGCATGAGCCACTGCGCCGAGACACAAATTTCTAAATTTTGCAAGAAGGCAGCAATGTTTCTCTAAGAGATAATATACCGAAATCAACCATTTGCTTATGGATTTCTCCCACTGAGATTTAAACTCATAGCTCATGAATTCTGGACAACTTGTATAGACTGATAGGTATCATGGCAAGATGAAAATCAGGGTTTCACAATCTACCCTTCTTTCCTTAGACACCACTGAGTCTCTGTTATGGTGTCTGGTGTCTTAGTGTGCTAAGAACTAGGTGTAGGCATATCATTTTGCCTGAGATAACTTATTTAAAGGGTAGGAATTGGTCTGTTTTCTAAATTTGGTGACTGCATGGCCAGTGCTCTGAACATTTTCCATGTATTATTAATAATTTGTATTATTTAAAATTAGGTCCATGGAAGGCCTGGCATTGAACTAATATAGCAGTATTGACGCTGAAGGAGCTTTATGCATTCTGGTGAGAAACAGACAATCCCAACTCTTCCTGTGAATATTGAATGCTTATGGCTGAGATTAATATTGAAGAATGTTTAATATTTTAATAAGAAATATTGAAGAGTGGTTTTGGAATTTATTTGAAGAATTTTTAACTCACAAAGGCAAAATAATTTTAGACTTTACTTACGGTTTTAACTTGCCAACAAATATAATCTTTTAAACTTTAATGATTGTTCCCTGGAAATTTGATAAAGTGAGGAGATTTTATTTAATTAGGGCATTTCTATGTTTTTGGAATTTTATGACTGATGTTTCTTTATGCATTCTAGTATTAGAGTTATTTAATATGACCATAGAGTTATATATAATTTAAGATAAGAAATAAGTTGGCGGTAAATTTCCAGCTTTGAATACAAAGTGTCATTGAAGCTGATTTGATATATGTCCTGTTTCAACCCATTTCAGAATCTTCTCAATGTAGAATTAAAACTGACCACCATGGATCTCAGGATAATGCCCAAAGCAGCTGACCTTAGAATTGGCCTCCTGCCCAAATAAACTGCTGATCTCCTCTCTCACATAGTTGACCACAGACTTTATGGTTAAACTCAGTGGCCTAAGAGAACAGATGCAAGGCAAAGTTAGAGGGGAAAGAAAACCTTTTGCTCTTCCTAATTTTGATGAAGAGGTATTTTCCATAGTCTCCTAGCTTCTCTCCTGCTCTTACTCATTGTGCTCCAAGGAGGTGAAGTGATTAATTCTACAGATGAATCTGCCTCTCTTCCTTTTAGAAGCAAATCTGCCTGCAGATGATGTGAATTTGACTTGGATCCTCTCTCTCATAACTTACCTGGGAAGGCTACCCACAGGAGGCAGCATAACTTAATGTATTATCCATGGCAGGTGACAAAATCTGCCTAATTCTGGAGTTCAGAATTAGCAAAATAATTTGGTTTATGGACCCGAACTTATGTCCTTCAGCATGAGTTTTATCAATAATAAAAATGATATATTGACCAGTATTTTCAAATTAACTGTTTAGTTCCTATTTGTTTAGAACCCAGAGAAAGCAAAGAGTGCTAATTATTGGCCCCTCTCAGAAGCCACCACCAACAACTATGCTATTACCCAGTGCCCATTTTTCGATCAACTTCAAAAGAACACCAGATATTCATAAATGCCATTATAAAGTGAAGATATATCACATCTGCAGCATAACATTGCTGTATCAGTCAGGTTATCCTTACAAAAAAGAACAAAAATTCATTCTGAAGCCTTAGCTCACTTGTAGCTTTACACTTTCTAATACCATTACTTAAACGGAATAAATGAATGAACGATTTATTGGGGTATTTTATTTTAGCTCTATTGCCACAGAATCAAAATAGCTTTCCTGTAAACATTTTGGAATAAATTTTGCTAAAATCTGGGAGTATGTAAATGTTTCTCTTCGCTATTCTCTTTCCTTTCTATTATATACTCTCAAATGGCATGATGATTTTCTCTCTCCCAAGACTCCTACATCCCCTGCCTGTTGGTTGTTCATCTTACTATTCTCTCTGTCTTCTCAAAGTTAGAGCTATTAGCAAAGCAAATCAAGAATGGATCACATCTTCAGCTTTCAGTGGAATATCCAGACAGTTTCTGCTTGCCTATAATTACTCTATCTTGATGCAGTGCCAATTTTGTAACCTGTCTGTGGGACAAAGACAATGTGTCACAGGTCATGCAATTATGACTACACACACTTTCAGCTCAAGGGATCTTTTGGAATTAATTCAAGTGCAGTACTCACTGCAGTCACCATCTCCAAAATGTAAATAATCTGATTCATGTACCCCTTTTCTATTTATTATACTCTTTCTGTCGATACTATCTTGGCTTACACTGATCTTCCATGTCAGGACTATCACATAAACAAAGTAAATAACTTACTGATGAAATACATGTTCCAAAGCTTCTAAATTTCACCCAAGTCTCTGCATGCTTTCAGTGTTATTTTATCATTTTCTTTGAGTATAGGATAAATGACTCTTTCATTTGAAAAACGCTATATATTATACTAAGCCATTAAAGAATTGAGATCCTTCTACAATGCAAGATGCTTTGCTAAAACTACAGAAACTAGCAAGAAATAGGACAGAGTGCTTGTCTTCCAGATTTGTATCCTACTTAGAAAATTGAGATTTAAAGCATAAAATGTTAACTTATAATAGAAGATTTTAATCACAGAACAATTCAGAAATGCAAATGTGCAATCAGTTGTCAAGTAAGTGGCATAAACAAGTGATGAGATTTTAGGAAAAGACATTGTCATGGACTGGACTGGTGCTAAAGGCCTTAGATGTCTGTGAGACAAAGGATGTGTAGAATTTGAATAACAACATTGTAATAATTAAATAATAATTTGGGTTACAATAATTCTTTTATTATACAATTCTAGTTTTGTGAGACTAAATGTACCCTTTTATCCTTCTTCTTTATACTACAAATTCCTGTTAATTATTTCTTCTCATTTGTCAAAGTCTATACATTGCTCTTCTTTTCTAACTTCTTTTTCTTCAAATCTCTCACATTTTCTCATCTCTGAATCCCATAAATCTTTTCCTGCCCTGCCTTTTCCATTCCCTTTTAATTACAGTAACCACAGGAACAACATTTTACTCTTCAGATATATTGGAATAAGTTTGTGATACTAGAATTCAAAAAAAACAGAACTACATTTGTGTCAATCATTTACTTGACACAAACTTTGCTCAGTCAATATATATTTTTCTCACTATATTTGCTCTTCATTACATATATTTCAGTATATAATAGTTAGATATGCAAGGTATCTGAATGTGTGACATGCCAACAAATATCAATTGAATTCTAGCACTGTAGTGAGTGTTTTGGGCTTTCTTCAGAAACTGCCTTATATTCACTGACAATTCTAAGGCTAAGTAGGTCAAAATTCAAATAAATATGCAAATTATTATAAAGTGAATGAATTTGTATAAATATTATTAAAATAGATCTGAACATTTAACTGGTCTCTGCTACCTTTTAACCAGCTCTTCTTTCCATCAGTAATAAAAAAGTAATGAATAAAGGATAAATTATTATTCAATCTACTGAATGCCACTGTTGTCAACAAAGCACGTGTGTTCCCTTTCTGAGAATCCTAAGTAAACAATTATAATTTATTTTCCCAATTCATTGCTTACTTACTTCAAAAAAAGTGAGATGACTAACTAAGCAAATTATATTCTAATTTAAATCTTGTCTTGACCTTAAAAGGATTGACCAAAACCGTATTTTAATTCAAGTTAGAAGTCACTGTAAGCTCGTCAAAGTAATATACACCACAGACATTAGCAAATACACAGAACCAATAAGAGCTTAAATGATATCCTTTAGCAATTTTCTTGCTAACACTTCAGCTTGAACTTTTAATAACGTTTATGATAATTTACTGTATACTGCTGACTTAAAACATTTAATTGGAAATGATGCAAGCATACCTTCAGAGAATGATGTATCAGATATGGCAAGGCTCTCTCTAGTGCAAACAAAAGAGGAAGACCAAATATAATGTCACTGGAAATTATGTCCCCTTCCTATACAAAGAACTTAGCCATTTCCAATAAACAGCATTAAAAATGAAGAAAGAGTTTATACATTTTCATATGTTTTAAAATTATCAGCATAAGTAGACTTTGTTAAAACAATAATTCCCTTTAGGAAGATGACATTTTTTTAAGTGATTGTATCTTCATAAGAACCCTGTGAGTTCAGGCTCCAATTTTCTCAGGGAAAGGAAGCTACGAAGTAAATATGGGACTTACTAAAAGCTAAAGGCACAAAATATTCTAGTTAATAGTGCTACTTTTATTCTCATTATCTTTCTATTGCAGTATTGACAACACTAATCTATGTGAAGTAAGAAGCCAGAGAACCCTATTTTAAAAGATAAAGAGGACTCTGAATTCCATCCGGTAATTCCTGCCACCTTTAGAAATTATATTCATCATCCCAAATGTTTATGTTCCTTTTTAATATTAGTGCAGTAGGCTGGATAATGATGATTTTATATACATTTCATTATATATAATTTACATACCTTAAAAGGAAAGGGATTCATAAGATAAATTAGTAAACAGGAGCACATCAAGGAATATTTTTACCTAGTTGGCAAAAATTAAATTAATGAAGCACTTTGGCAAGCATATTATTAAGAGAATGCCACTGGTTTGGCCCTTCTGGAAAGCTGTTTGCTAACAGATATCAGAAACATCAAAAGTCCACATATCCTTTGACCCAGTAATCCCACTGCTAGGAATCTATATTAATGAAATACATAATGAGAGATATAAGCAAGATTTATAAATTTCTATGAAAGTGTCATTTATAATAGTGAAAAATTGGAGACAATTTGGTCTATTTGGCTAAATTTGAACACAAAAAAGATAAAATATCATATGACCATTAAAATTTTCAAGGAATTTTAATAACATTGGAAAATGTTAAGAACATAATTTTTTGAAAAAATCAGAATAAATGAATGTGTATATATATGTATATGTAAATGCACATATATAATCACATATATATAAAATAAAAATACGATTTGGAATAATGTTTACTTTGGCTTGAGGGATACAGGGAGATGGAATAGGGTAGGGCCAACAAACTTAACATGATATTGTGAATGAGGTTCAACAGAAGAAAAAACTCACTGTAAGAATGATCCCAATTATATTTCTATATCACTGATGTCCACATCTATACCTATATCTTTATGCCTGGGAAATACAAAAAGTGTTATCTTTAGAACACAAATTTTAATTTACTTAAATATACATTTTCTGAACTTTTCTATAAAAGTTCTGTAAGAGGGAAAGAAGAAGAATATTAGCTGTTATTTTGATATCTCTGAATTGTTTAGACTGATACCATAAGAGTGCAATGATTTTGGAAAACAGCAGAACAATAAAATAATAATTTTTGCTATTTTAGAAAGCTGCCTTATTTGTACCCATTATTTACATTATATATTGTGTGATACTACAGGATAAAAGTGACATGGATTAGTACCTGCCTGAGTTGAATTCATTAATGAAACAAGTTCTAGGAGAAATCCTGTATATAAGTAATTAAAATTGAGATGAATAATTCATCATATCAATTAGATTTAGAATTTATAAGAAATTACCCAAAAACTAAGAGAGATAGTGTTGGAAGAATTTTCTGTGAAATAGAAGCATGCTTAGTTGTTGATGTTAGAGCTAGATAAGGAAGTAATCTTTTTCAGAAACCATTAAAGTAGCTCAGATTAATATCTGATTGTGTGTAGTTTTTCTCATAAAAAATGATCTAGTGTGACAAAACTTCAGTTGATCTAAACTGCATGGCACTATACGGGACTTTAAATTGGCATATTTAACTACTCAGGCTGTCAAATTAATTTAGATTAGGACTAAAAATATAATGACAAAGTTTGCCATCTGGTGGTCAGTGTGATACAAGTCGGATGTCTGCACTTAACATATTTCTATTTCAGAGTTTTGAATTGAGTGTAAAAATGTGAAGACAATATCGGTATTAAATAAATTAATGGACGAAATTAAAGCTGTGGCAGAGAAAAGTGCATTGTGTGATTTGGTCAGATAGTAGCTGTGGTGGGCTGAATAATGCTCCCCAAAAATCTCCAGATCCTAATCTTTAGAATCTGTGAAAGTTTTTTCATATGGCAAAAGAGACTTTGCAGATGTGATCAAATTAAGTCTTAAGATGGGGATATTTTCCTGGATCATCCTGATGGGTTCTAACTGTAATCACAGTGCCCTTATAAGATAGAGGCATAGGGAGATTTAACTAGAGAAGTCAAGGTAATGTGACCACTAAAGCAAGATGTGATAATACTGGTTTTGAAAGGGGCCAGGAGCCAAGGAATGCAAGAAATATAGTTTTAGAAGCTAATAAAGGCAAGAACATGAATTCTCCCCTACAGCCTCTAGCAGGGGCGTGGCTACAGAGGCCTTGATTTCAGCAAGGTAGGACTAATTTCAGACTTCTGACCTTCCGAACTGCAAGAGAATAAATTGTTTTAAGCCAGTGAGTTTACAGTAACTGTGTTGTACTAGTCACATGGAACTAATACGACAGCTAAGTGGGAGACAGCTTGAGGCCGGGATGATATAAGAAAATATAAGAAGTGTGAAAAAATTAACTCTGTCCACTAATTAGATGCTAAATATGACCATGTCTGTCAATAAGTAATGCATTAGCACACAAGCTAATTTTTTTAAGCCTAGAAAAAGTTAAGATTGTTTAGAAAGAAATCAAACAGAATGCACAAAAATAAACTACTTTCTGTATAATCCCTGTGGTCCGACCTGATAATTCAAAGGAACAGAATAGTGAAAGTATTTTATTCTATAAATCTTTTGGGAGATAGTAATCTTATAGTACATGCATATTTTACTGTGACAGTGGTCTTATAGTAATCTATAGTACAATAATCTTATAGTAAAAGACAGAAATCTTATAGTACATGTATAATTTTATAGTGACAGTAATCTTACAGTACATGAATATTTTGCTCACCAAGGTAATGTGATATATTTTAAAAAGTTAAATATTAACCAAAGCAAGGAGCTCTCCTGTAGTAGAGAACAGATTTAGAGTAAAATGAGGCTTGAGATAAAATTCACTAAGGATAACAAAATGAAGAAATACCACTGATCTGGGAAGTAATAAAAATACAGCATATTCCCTCCTTTTTAAAAAAAATCAATACCTCTATTATTTTAACCAACCTTGTTTTCTGGGAAGTGAAGAAAATTTCCAGATATAATGCTAAAATATCTGTTAGTATTTGAATCACTATAATGTGTACTTGTGCTTGAAAAACAGAAGCATTACAAGATAGTATTTTTACTTCTCAGGATCCAGAGGAGGCAGGTAATCTGATGGCCAAGGTCATAGTCTGGGATTCATTTTTGTGCATGTGCAAATTGGGATTCTATTTCATTTTTTCCACAGTGAGTTGTCCCACCATCATTAATTAAATAGTCTATCATTTTCCCACTGACTTAAAAATCAAGAAAACCTAGGTAATACCATTCAGGACACAGGCATGAAGGACCTTCATGTCTAAAACAAAAACAAAAGCAAAGCAACAGAAGCCAAAATTGACAAATGGGATCTAATTAAACTGAAGAGCTTCCACCCAGCAAAAAGAAAAGAAAAAGAAACTACCATCAAGAGTGAACAGGCAAACCTACAGAATGGGAGAAAATTTTGCAATCTACCTCCATCCTACAAGGCTAATACTCAGAACCATTATAAAGAACTCAATCAAATTTACAAGAAAAAACAAAACCCATCAAAAAGTGGGCAAAGGAATGAACAGAACACTTCCCTCAAAAAAGAAGACAATTCATACAGCCCAACAGACACATGAAAAAAATGCTCATCATCACTTGCCATCAGAAGAAAAGCAAATCAAAACCACCAATGAGAAACCATCTCACAGAACCAGTTAAGAATGGCAATTATTAAAAACAGGGAAAGAACAGGTGCCCTGAAGAGAAATGTGGAGAAATAGGGAACACTTTACACTGGTTGGTGGGCCTTAAAACTAGTCAACCATTGTGGAAAAACAGTGTGGCGATTCCTTCAAGGATCTAGAACTTGAAATACCATTTGACCCAGCCATCCCACTACTGGGGATATACCCCAAAGGATTATAAGTCAATGCTGGCCTATAAAGAACACATGCATACGTATGTATTGTGGCACTAGTCAACAATAGCCCAAAGAACTTGGAATCAACCCAAAGTCCATCATGGCAGACTGGATTAAGAAAAATGCACATAACACCATAAAGAATACTACGCAGGCCATAAAAAAGGAGTTTTCGTGGTCCTTTGGTAGGGACATGGGATGCAGCTGAAACCCATCATTCTCAGCAAACCCTAATCGCAAGAACAGAAAACCAAATACCGCATGTTCCTCACTGCACAGGTGGGAACTTGAACAATGAGATCACTTGGACACAGGAAGGGGAACATCACACATTGGTTCCTATTAAATGGGGAGGGGGGAAAAGCAAGGGGAGGGGATAGCAATTAGGAGATAATACACCAAATGTAAATGACGAGTTAATGGGTGCAGCACACCAACATGGCTCATGTATACATACGTAACAAACCTGCACATTGTGCACATCTATCCTAGAACTTAAAGTATAATAATAAAAAAAAGTTTTATTATTTAAAAAGAAAAATCAAGCCATAGATCAAATTTCCATATAATGAACATCCATGAACCTACCACTCAACCTAAAAACTAGAATGTTACTAGATCATTTGTCAACCTATGTGCTACTTCCTCATTTTATCTCACTGCTTATCACTCCAGAGATAACCACTGTCATAAGTAGTTTGGGTACTTTTTGATATTTTTAACAATGTTCTCTTTTGCTGTGCAGAAGCTCTTTAGTTTAACTAGATCTGACTTGTCAATTTTTGTTTTTGTTGCAATTGCTTTTGAAGACTTAGTCATAAATTCTTTCCCAAGGTCAATGTCTAGAATGGTGTTTCCTAGGCTGTCTTCCAGGTTGTCTTCTAGGATTCTTACAGTTTGAGGTCTTACATTTAAATCTTTAATTCATCTTGCATTAATTTTTGTACATGGTGAAAGGTAGGGTTCCGGTTTCATTCTTCTGCATATGGTTAGCCAGCTATGCCAGCACCATTTATTGAATAGGGAGTCATTTATTCACTGCTTATTTTTGTTGACTCCGTTAAAGACCACAGGGCCATAAGTGTGTGGCTTTATTTCTGTGATCTCTATCTTGTTCCACTGGTCTATGCGTCTGTCTTTGCACCAGTACCATCCTGTTTTGATTATTGTACTCTTGTAGTATAGTTTGAAGTCTATAGTTTGTTCTTTTTGCTTAGGATTGCCTTGCCTATGTGGGTTTTTTTTTTTTTTTTTTTTCCATAGGAAATTTACAATAGCTTTTCTAATTCTGTGAAAAATGACTGGTAGTTTGATAGGAATAGTGTTGAATCTGTAGATTATTTTGGGCAGTAGATATTGAATCTTCCAATCCATGAGTACAGAATGTTTTTCATTAGTTTGTGTCATCTATGACTTCTTTCAGCAGTGTTTTGTAGTTCTCCTTGTAGAGATCTTTCACCTCCTTGGTTACGTGGATACCTAGGTATTTTTTTGTGTGACTATTGTAAACAAGATTCTATTCTTGGTTTGGCTCTCAGCTTAATGTTATTGATGTATAGAAATCCTGCTGATTTGTGTACATTAATTTTGTGTCCTGGAACCTTGCTGAAGTTGTTTATTAGTTCCAGGAGCATTTTGGTGGAGTCTTTAGTGTTTTTTAAGTATAGAGTCATTAGTGTTTCCTAAGTATAGAATTATATCATCAGCAAAGCAAGGTGATTTGACTTATTCTTTTACTATTTAGATGCCTTTTATTTCTTTTCCTTGCCTGATTGCTCTGGCTAGGACTTCCAGAGCTATGTTGAATAGGAATGGTGAGAGTGGGCATCCTTGTCTTACTCCAGTTATCAAGGAAAAAGCTTCCAGCTTTTGCCCATTCAGTATGATGCTGGCTGTGGGTTTGTCACAGATTGCCCTTATTATTTTGAGGTACGTTCCTTTGATGACTAGACTTTTGAGGATTTTTATCATGAAGGGAAGTTGGACTTTATTGAAAACTTTTCTGTGTCTGTTGAGATGATCACAAACATTTTGTTTTTCATTCTGTTTACGTGGTGAATCACATTTATTTATTTGCATATGTTGAACCAACCTTGCATGCCAGGAATGTGGTACTCAATTGTGGTGAATTAACTTTTTGATGCGCTGCTGGATTCAATTTGCTAGTATTTTGTCGAGGACTTTTGAATAACTTTCCTTTTTTGTTATTTCTTTTCCAGGTTTTGGTATCAGGGTGATGCTGGCTTCATAGAATGCTTAGGGAAGAGTCTCTCCTGCTGTATTTTCTGGAATAGTTTCAGTAGATTGAATACCAGCTCTCCTTTGTATGTCTGGTAGAATTCAGCTGCGAATCCATCTAGCCCAGGGCTTTTTTTGGTTGGTAGGTTTTTATTACTGATTCAGTTTTAGAACTCAATATTGGTCTGTTCAGGGTTTCATTTCTTCCTGATACAATCTTGGGGAAATTGTGTGTTTCTAGAAATTTATCAATTTTCTCTAGATTTTCTAATTTGTGTGCATAGAGGTGCACATAATATTCTCTGAGGAACTTTCATATTTTCGTGGGATTGGCTGTAATATCATCTTTGTTATTTCTGATTTTGGTTATTTGGATCTTCTTCAATTTGTTTGCTAATCTATCTAGCAGTCTATCAATCTTCTTTATCCTTCCAAATAACCAACTTTTGGTTTCGTTGATTCTTTGTATGGATTTTTGTGTCTCAACTTTATTCACCTATGCTCTGATTTCAGTTATTTCTTTTCTTCTTCTGGCTTTGGGGTTAGTTTTTGTTTTTCTAGTTCCTCTAGCTGTGATGTTAGATAATTAATTTGAGATCTTTCTAATTTTTTGAGGTAGGTGTTTAGCACTACAAACTTCCTCTGAATACTGCTTTTGCTGCATCCCACAAATTTTGGTATGTTGTATCTATATTTTCACTTATTTCCAATAATTTTTTGATTCCTGCCTTAATTTTGTTGTTTATCCAAAAGTCATTCAAGGACAAATTTTTAAATTTCCATGTAATTCTGTGGTTTTGAGAGATCTTATTGGTATTGATTTCTACTTTTATTCTACTGTGGATTGAGAGTATGGTTGTTATATTTTCAATTTTAAAAAATTTATTGAGACTTGTTTTATGGACAAGCATGGGGTTGATCTTAGAGTATGTTTCATGGGCAGATGAGAAGAATGTATATTCTGTGGTTAATAGGTGTAGTTTTCTATAGACATCTTTTAGGTCTAAATGGCCAAGTACAGAATTTAAGTCCAGAAATTCTTTGTTAGTCTTATGCCTTGATGATCTATCTAATCCTGTCAGTGGGGTGTTGCACTCGCCCTCTATTATTGTTCAGCTATCTATGTATTTTCATAGGTCTAGAAGGACTTGTTTTATGACTCTGGGTGCTCAGTGTTGGGTGAATATATATTTAGAATAGTTAAGTCTTTTGTTGAATTGAACTCTTTATCAATATATAGTGCCCTTCTTTGTCCTTCTTTACTGTTATTGGTTTAAAGCCTGAAACTATCAACAAAGCATAACAGACAACATACAGCATGGGAGAAAATACTCACAGGCTATGCATCCAATAAAGGTCTAATATCCAGAATCTTTAAGGAATTTAAACAATTCAACAAGAAAAAGTCAACTAACCCCAGTAAAAAGTGGGCAAAAGAGGTGAACAGACACTTCTCAAAAGATGACATATATGTGGCTAAAATACATATGAAAAATGCTTCCTATCACTCACCATCAGAGAAATGGAAATCAAAACCACAATGAGATACCATCTCACACCAGCCAGAATGCATATTTTTTTTTTTATTATACTTTAAGTTCTAGGGTACATGTGCATAACGTGCAGGTTTGTTACATATGTATATTTGTGCCATGTTGGTGTGCTGCACCCATCAACTCGTCAGCACCCATCAATTCATCATTTATATCATGTATAACTCCC